>NC_088859.1:24311496-24476496 GCF_963853765.1 Magallana gigas
AAACCTTAGATATGTCATGACGTCAGGCAGAGTCGTCAGGCAATAATTATTCAAAAATTGGAAAGACAAAATGTTATGTCTTTGTCCATTTAGTAAGAAATTTTTTTTCTCATTTAAAATTGTGTTCAATTGCTGTTGCATTAATTTTTGTTGCTGTTACATTGTACATTCAAACCAAAGACACTGAAATCGTCTGGAAAATAGTATTACTATAAGCTGTGATTTTAAGATATAGATTGCACCTCCTGGTGGTCTTCTAATGATTTATGTGAGCCATAAATACTTAAAATTTAAAAACGATTAGATATACTCTGCACTGATATATATTGTCCGTAAAATACATGTATACTAGTAATACAAAACATTTACCATCATCTTTCTTCTTCTCTTTCTTTGCTTTTTCATCCTCCTCCTCTTCTTCAGCTTTCTCTGATTTCTTATCTTCCTCCTCTTCGCTCTCCTCTTCAGAATCAATCAGTTTCCTTAGACCTCGCTCTTCATCTACTCCTTTTTCTTCATAAACATCCTTCTTCTCTCTGTCTTCCATTTCATCATCACTGAAAAATCAACCTTTATCATATCTCTGAAGCATTCAGCCATCTTTGTAATCAAATGTAACCCAACCCCCAAACCCAATTTCTGTGGTCAAAATGACTCCTCCCCCTGTCTCCTGATCTTTACCTGCTTGAGTCTGTGATGTAATCCACCTCTTTGTCATCAAAATCCCCTTCATCGCTTTCCTCAACTGCCTCATCATCAGAATTATGTTTGGCATTTCTTTTCCCTTTAGCATTTTTCTTTCCTTTCTTTTTCGACTTGGGATCTAAGCAACAAAAATTAAACAGTTAAGGAGAGAATCATTTATGGAGGATTTACCATATATCTAGGAATTTTTGGTGTGGCACAAAATTTGCAAAAATAGGAAAAACATGTAACAATTTTTATTAGCCTCAGTCTTTAAAAATTTTCTTACAGCAAACAATACAGGATGCATTTATTGGGCATTTAAAGCTGCTTGGTCCCATTTTTTTTGTTATTACAGTTCCAAATTTTTTTCCATACAAACCATTTATGTTAGAAAGTTACGAACTTTCTCCTATTTACACCAGCAGAATCAGTCTCCTTTCAAAGTTAGAAATATTCAAAGTAAATAAAAATAATTTTTTTTTGGCAAACGGAAAAACAAACCAAAATGCATGACGGGAATGTTTAAAAAATGAAACCGCTTGGTTTCGTCCCCCAAATGATTGGGATTATTCAACCCGCATGCTATGCATCGATTGTAAAGAAAGCAGACTTCAGGAATATTAGCGAACAAAACGTACACATTTTTATTTCTGATCATTTCGACCTTTATTTAAAGCGATGTCAAATTCGTAAAACAACCATACCCATCTCGTCGTCAGGGGTGAAATTTAACATAAGGCGAAATAACGCGGTACCTTTTAATGTCGTTTGTTTTGTTAGCAAATTTTGTATGTATTTTTCTTCATTGAAATTTGGCATAATTGACGGGTATAACTACTGCAATGTCTATTATTATACATATACTAAGCATAGCCATTGTTTAAAAGCGTGCATAAAATTTGATATAAAATCGGACTAAGCAGCTTTAATATTTTGCGTATTGACAGTGATCACGAAGCAAAATTTAGATCATTGCACAAATTACTGGATATACGGTACCCTGATTGTCAAACAACTTCAAAGCCCAATGAGGCCCAAATACATATGTAATTTTAGGGATAACTCCTGACCAGTACTTCTGAATTTTTTCTGGCCCATACTTTTTACATATTGCAGTAATTTCTGAGAAATCCAAAGATTTCTAAATGAATCAGTCCACACTTTGTTTGAATTTTACCATCATCATCTTCTTCTTCAGGTCCCTCTCCATCTTCTTCATCCTCATTCCCATCATCAGAAAAGTTAGCCCATTCTTCATCCTCAGTAATCAACTGCAAATACATGCAGGTGAATGAAAATATAAGCATCGGGCAGTAAGAAATACAAATCTTTTATCAAAACTATGCTTTTATTTGAAATTTAGGAAAGCAACTCTGGATCGCTAGTCAGAGTTTCTCCTATCTTAAAACGATATGAAGTAAAAATTCATTAGAATAGCATATCATTATGAAAATTTTCTTTTTTACCTCCATAGATTTTGGAATTTATTTTGATTAAAAAATTTGCTTTTCTTAAGCCAACTTGAAGTTTGACCAAAATACATTCATCAAGGAACCTACAAATTCACTTTTTTCCTTTTTCTTGGACTTTTTAGTCTTTGTTTTGACTTTTTCTTCTTCATCAGGATTAGTTTCATCATCTTCATTCCTGACCCGATTTCTAACCATTACTGAGAACAGATTTAAAGTTTTGTCTCGTCTGCAAAGTCAATTACAAAATATCATTGAAATGTCAATTACTTAAATGTATACGTACTTTACATATATAAAATATACATATTTAAAGAAATACTCTTTTCTAGAATGGAAATCCTGCTATTTAAATCTACAAAGAATTACCAGTAAATACATGCAAATATAAACTGCTGATTCAAACACTATCAACCTTATGTGACTCCACAACATTAAATTACATGTGTATTTGACATTGATGATGTTAAAATTTATTACCTTTAAGTTTATTTACGTAATATTTCTTTCCTTTAACACACAAAGTGGTGAAGACAAATTATCATACCGCTTACGCGCTGTATTCAATTTTTCTGCACCACTTGCTGTGTTATTGGACAAAAGGCATCCCAAAATAAGCATTCAATGCTTAAATACACATTTTAATTAAAAATCGCACTTGAGCAAGCATGTGCTCAATGTTTCCCAGTTAAAAAACTGTCAGAAAACATCCCTATTTTGCTCAAAAACTTTAAATCATCATAATGAGACAAACCTCATGATGTCATTTCTATATTGTGATGTCATTGGAGTGATAACCTTTGGCATACTTATTTTGAATATGATTTCAACTATCTTCAACCTTACTCTTAAAGCTCTATATATGTATACTACTGCCTGTAGTCCTTTGACCCAGTGGTTCTAGAGAAGTAAAAAATGTGAAAAGTTTACAGTCAGACAGACGGACAGACATGGCCGAAGGACAACATATGATCAGAAAAGCTTTCTTAAACCTTTGGTTCAATTGAGCTAAAAATAAAATGAATCAAAAGTATTGTGTAAGATGATCAAAGATGAATAATGTTCAACCTGCTGAATTCTTCCTCTGCCTCCTCTGAGTTGAGGTATTTGTACTTGATGACGGGACTGAATGTGTACCACTCCTCTACTGGGAAAGCCTCAAAAGCCCCGTCAGCGCACTGAGTAAAAATATAGTAGGAAGTATTTTCTGTGATTGTTCCCTCCCGCACTCCCTTCATTCTGAAAGCATATCAAAATCATACATGAGGAGTTGAAGAAGAGTACATCAACTGCACCATTATAAAGATATTAAGTTAATGTATTTCGTCTGTAACCTATTTCATTTCATATTGATATTCATTGCCTTACTTCTTCATTTCTTTGTTTTTTCCAATTTTTAGAATCCATGGCTGGGCTTCCGGCTTGTATTTGCGTGACACAATTCCATACTTTTTGCGCCTGGCCTCTTCTTTCTGCTCCCGCCCATACTCACTCCCAGCTCCAAATTTTGGGGCAACATCAATGTCATAAGCTGACTTGAACTCTTTATAATTATTTTCTCTTTCCATTCTAATCGGTGTCTAAAAAAACATTTGATTATAATGATTAGGCATCTTCATTCAAATTAGGTTCATTTTGATAACATATGAACTTTGATTTATGAACATTACAATATATGATTTGAAGTTAAACTTAATTTTGATGCCATATAATTTAATTCAGATATCAATAACATATTTGACTTGCCTGACTCATTTTGACAAAGTCAACATCATTTCCAGTGCTGAACTTCATCATTTTGAATTTCTTTTTCCTGTCTCTAGATTAAAAAAAGAAAAAAGATGCTAATTTGGGAATTTTGTTTCTCCCACTCCTACTCACAGAAGAGAAGAAGAGGGTAAAGATGAAGGATACAGAAACAAAAAAGAGGCCCAGGGGACACATTGCTCACCTGAGTAACATTAACCATAACTCTAAACAAAGCAGCTTTACAAAGTCAAATACAAATATTTCAGCCAGTGGTGTTTCAGTGATGTGTCAACAATTAAGAATCAGAATGCTTTAAAATACATAATGATACAGCAAATTGTATCATTGCAGTTCTTAATAAGAATATTTTTAAAGATTTTTATCCACATATTCCTACACTGATTTTTTAACCTTTCCCAATACTCATTATAAGTTTGAAGGCAGGTCATGACTAAAACAATTCAAATTCAAAACTAGAGGTACTGTGAGCAAGCTCACAAATAATACTCCCAGCTAAGAAAATATGATAACTCAAGTACCGGTATTTCTCTACGGGAAAATAATGGATGCACCATTTTCTAATAGTGACCTTGAACTTGCAAAAATGACCGAAAAATCTCACAATCAGGAAATGTTTACAAGTCACAAGCAATCTTTGTGTCAGTTTTTAGCTTCTAATCATTTTCCTTTACAAGATATGGCCTAAATGACCTTGATTTTGCATAACTGAACCTGGATCAAATTCATGACAAAAAGTGATCTTTATGTGAAGTAGAAACGTCAAATGTTTCTCCATAAAAAAAAGTATAGACCTGACAAAATTATGAACTTTTTCTTTCCAATGACCTTGAACTTGCCCAAATGACCTTGTGTCAAAATCATGACACACCCTCAGGTCATAAGCAATCTTTGTGCAAAGTAAGATCTTTCAATGGTTCTCCCTAAGAAACATTTATGATAGACCGGACACAAATTTTGCACTTTTCCTTCAAGTTACCTTGAACTTGCCCAAATGACCCTGGGTCAAAATCATGACACACTTTCAGGTCAGAATCAATCTTTAAGTGAAGTAAGAACTTCCAATGTTTCTCCATAAGAAAGATATGGACTGAACATGATTGCACAGACGGACGACAGATTATACCCCCCCCCCCCCAAAAGTTTGTTTATGTGGGTTATAATTATATTCTCCAGATGTCCAGGTCACAGTTTGAAAAATTACCAATTAACACTGCAGCAAATTATCTTAACCTTAATGAATTGTAATGTAAACATAAATGTTGATTATCTAATACTAGATAGTAAAACTTGCATAAAGTTGCATGTTTATTACAGGCATAAATATTAAAATTTGAAACATAAAAACTTGCTTACTTTGGCACCCTCACAGTAAACTCTTGAGTTGTGCTGTTAGATGATCCTGGCTGTTGAAAAAAAGAAAGTCACATTGAGGTTTTTTTCCACACTGAGGCATGCAATTAGACAACCTTTTATGTTTATCCATGAATTATTTCCACAGAAAATATGATAGAAAATCAGGTAAATAATTCCAAATCTAGAAGAGGTTTTAAGGTGCTGAAAACAACTGAGTGGTTTTTGGGGGTTTTTTGTCAGTGACGTATATACATATTTTAGATAAAAAAATAAACACCAGTTTTTATGTTATCTTGAAAATGGGGCAAAAATGTGTGCTGGGGTTTTACTTTTAAGAACTTCGTCGTAATTATGATCAGATCAGGGTTATAAAGTACAAATAACAATTTTAAGATATTATTTATTGATATTATCTGGTAACATTTTATATGAAATTAAAATTGACCTAAGAAATCATGTACTGCATGATTTTGTCAAGACTTTCGAGAGGTGTATATTAGTACATGTATATGCATCCCTGGTTTTGTTTTGTTGTTTTTTTTTGCATTTGAGGAACTGTTTATAAACATCTACAAGTTACTGTCAAGCAAAATATTCCTACAGGTCTGCAACTACCGGATGATAACATTGAAAACAAAACCCAAAGTTTTTTAAGAACATCTGAATGGATAAAATGTTTGTTAATTTCTCTGGGTAAAAGAGGGGACGTGTTAATAAGGGTGCTGGTCACTTCACTCCAAAGCCTAAGCGCCCTATGCACGAGTGCCCCAAATTTTTCTTGGTGCGCCCCAAGTTTGTTTCACGAGCACCCCAAGTGTATCTCACGAGCGACCGAAATGTTGGTTTTTTTCATGATTTAATTTTTTTTTACGTATGAGCGCCCCAAAATCACTTTTGCTTACAGTACATGTATATTAATTTGAATGATATGATGTGAACAAAATTTTCCAAGTGCTTCAAATGGTTAATCATGATTAATTTTGTTTTTTTATGAGCGCCCCAAAATAAGTTTCGTATTACCGGTAATTATAATACACGTATTAGAACCATTCTAACAAGGCCTTGGACTTTCAGTTAGACATAGCTCATTTCTTGCGTCAAAACAAGTTAAAATGACGCTGGTTTCAAGAGATATAAACACTGATTGCGTAGTTTTAGCTCAAAAGCCAGACAAATCTTTTTAATTTTAAAGAGCCATGGCTGAGTGGCCAGCGATGAAATAGACAGGCCTATGTCACAATGCTGTTTAATTGACACAATTACCCAAAGTCCAAGCTCTTGTTAAAATTCTATGAATGTAAAGTGCCATTTTTTTTTCAAGTGCTACACAAATTGCTATTCATGCTTAATTTTTTCACAAGCACCCCAAAATTATTTTCGTTATTTATTATATTTAAAGTATTTCTTTCAAGTTATAAGCGATTATTGATTAGATTTTTTTTTTGAGCTCCCAATATTTTGAATATTATATGCTCTCCTTATTTAAACAAAAATTACGAACGCTAATGTATAACGATGACAAATATATAAGTAAACTGTTATTTTTTTTATATACAAAGATCAAAGCATGAGAAGTGAAATTGACATTCATCAAACAATATTGCGAATATCTACCCAATTGACTGTCAAGGTAGCACATTTTGGGGCGCTCCGGATAATAATTAAGGTGTTCGTTTAATGAGATTCCATTGAAAATTAATTAAGACTAATAAGTAAAACCATTTTGGGGCGCTCATGTATTAATTCAAACTTTTGGACAAATACACCAACGTTGATTTTAGTACAAAATCGAACAATCTAATTTTGGAGCGTTCATGTAAATGATGCATATTTTACATAAAAGTGAGATTCTCCAACATACATTTTAAAAGCAAAATCAGATTTCAAAATAATTATAATAACACATGTAGTCAGATATTAACTTTATAGCAACTAGTAATGACAATATTTGGATCGATACATTAAACATTAATACAACGATACCTAAGCGAACTTTTTTTTATTTTCCAAAAATATCCGAGCTTCATAAATCGGCTATTTATAGTCCACGCGCCTAATATGAAAGTACAAAGATGGCGGAAAACCTCGTAAAGTTGTCAAAACTGCTTGGAAGCAAAATCTGGAGTGTGGAAAACTTTTGGATTACTTCTTTATAAAAAAGAATTGTATACGAGACTAAAGTAATTTGTAAATTGTGCAACGCTCATTTTAAATATAATAAAATAACTTTGGACATGCGGTAGTACATCGACAGATTAAATATATTTCAAACCCTTATTCATATTTTCATTTAGTTGCAATGTATCGTGATATGTATCGTATCGCATCTCATGTATCGTGATATGTACCGAATCGGCTAAGTACAGTATCGTCCCAGCCCTAATAGCAACATAGAATTGTGCAAACTTAGGTTAACTTATTTTGGGGTGCTCGTGAAAATGATATCCAAATTTGGTTTTTACAAATTGTAGGCAACTTAAATTTTGGCGCTCGTGAAAATAATCCAACAAGAATTTAAGCAAAATTGAGGTAGCACATTTTGGGGTGCTCAGGAAAATAATCTAAGTATGTGTTCATTGAGATTCCATCGAAGATTTTAAGACATAATCAGGAAAACCATTTTGGACCATTTTGAAAATGTTGATTTTAGTGCAAAATTGGACAATCCAATTTTGGGGCGCTCGTGCAAATTATCCAAGACGTAAGGTGTACTAATACCGAGCGCAGCGAGAGGCGGGCGAAGCCCGCCTCGCGAAGCGAGGATTAATGGTAACACGTATATATAAGAAAATCAGTGAAAAATGAAAGTTGAATCAGGGGTACTAAGGCCAAAAAATTTTTCTTCCAGCCCTGGGCGCCGCCATATTGGCAGCCATTTTGTTTTTAAAAAGTTAGTTCGATCATTGATTGACTGGCACTTATCGATGTTTATTGCCCCTAAACTCGATTAAATAAGTTCCAGTGTTTCAAAAGAAGGTAATTTGAATTAAAAGAAATTAAAAAGGAAACCAGATAAGTTTCAATAGCGCTTCAATCAAGAAACACGACTTGTTCTATGTATGTCTTATCAAAATATCAGATGGAAAATAAAAACATTAACGTCAAGGAACTGATCTTTTTGATACTGAACAAAGTATTCAATTTTATTACATTGGCATTCATATGAATTAAATTGATGAACAATAAAAGAAGAAATTAAAAAAAATTCGGAATCGCGTAACTCTCTTCGGCTATTTCCGAAGACAAAACTTGAACGTTTTACGTCTGAAATATGACGTCATAATGCAGACTGAGCACGCGACGTTTAGTTTAACTTTGACGAATGGTATGAGTAGGCAGGCGGATCCTACTGTGTGCGTTTTATCATACAAAATTCAAACTACATTGTGTTAAATCTGCGCTCGGTCCAACGGTCACACCGTTTACATATTAATTTTACTTTGGGGCGCTAGTGATTATATTTAGGGCGCTCGTGAAAAGTAATTGGGACGCTCCAAAAATAATTGGGGCGCTTTGGCTCTGGGGCGAAACGACAGTAACCCGTTAATAAAGATTAAGAAATCTTGGAAAGTTTCATTTCAGTTGAACAGAATAATTTTTTTAAGCTACATTATTTGTCGGTCTGTAAAGATAAGTGGATGAAGTATTTATCTGTAAATAAGGCAAATAAATATCCATATTGTAAAAAGAGAAGGGATTCTGTTGTTTCTGTTTAGTGTTACCTGACTTGCCGTGCTACTTGTGGCCATTGTGACTTGTCAAAATTTCTCTAAATCGGAAATAGTAGCTTTACCTGATATAGTTTCGTACAAAACTTACTATGACTGTTATGCTTGACAAGTCTACAATTCACATCTAAAATATCTTTAAACGTTTTGGTTTACACACTTCATTAGTTTATTTCAACAATTCATTGGATGTCACTTATGTATGTGAAAATTCGAAACAAGGAATATATCAGGCACTTCGATTTACCCAAATACAGAAAAGACCTTAATAGACCAAACGTTAACAATGGCAAGGAACGAGGAGAAACAGCTTGGAAGACTTAATCGTTATTATTTAAAGAGACAGCACGATGGTAAACAGCGCAATCAGTGAATTTTTAATGTCATAGCAGAAATCACATGCATGCTCCTTATTGATATATATATCCCCGAGTACCCAAACTCCGTCACCATAAGCAGAAAACCTCCCGCGTTTCTCTGTAAATTATTTTTTGTGGTTTTTATCATTTGCAATCACTAAATATAATCTGAAACAATATAATTTATAAAATTATTAACAAAAATATTTTTATTTTTATTCAAATAAGCTCTCTGAATACGACGTTATCACGCGTGCTTATTATATCTCATGAACCTAACTCCGTCACCCACATGCTCTATGATATGGCAGGGAATGAAGACATATTAACAATTTAGTTAAAACTCCATTTGTATCTAGGCCAAGTTATAATAAGTAAAAATGGTGCATAAAATTTAAATTGTATTTAATTTCATCGAAATGAAATGATCGCCAGAATAAAAAATGGGTCCATGTAACAACAATCACAATGGCCTTTTCAGAATGTATTGATGGCGTTTGATTTATGTCCTTACATATTTCAAATATTTTATATCATTAATTAATATATTACTTATTATATTAGTTATTTATTACATTTTCAGAAATGTAGCATATTCTGAATAGCGATATACCAGATATATCTATACCCTGTATAAGGCAAAAGTATCGGCATGAGCGATTTGACGTTATCATCAAGAGTAGTGCATAAAGGCTATTGCGGACTGAAAAAAATGTATTAATTACCTTAATCAAAAATGTATTACATGTGAAATGTTTCATCTTGACCTCTCTAAAAATGGCTGACCACCGTAAATGGTCGAATGGGCCCGCATGTCAGAAATATCGATATTTTAGTGCACCCGTGAAAAAGTTTTAGCTGATTTCACATAATTAATGGTGCATAAAATGAACAAGGTTTAATTCTGTTATTTTTTGACACATTCTAAAATTAAACCGTTGCAAATTGTTGACATTTGATTAAAGATTTTTGACATGTAAAAAATGACGTCTTAATCGTACTTGATTTCAAGCGGCGAGGAGTTTCCCGAAAGTGACGGAGTTAGGGTAGTGACGGAGTTAGGGGGCTATGCGATATATATATATATGGTCGAAGCACAGGCACTTGTTTCTGAGAAAAAAAATTTACCCTATAGTATATAATAATAACATTATAGGGTAATTTTTTTTCTCAGAATCAAGTGCCTGTGGGTCGAAGGTCCTAAAATCAACAGGGTCCAAATTTCGACGGTCTTCATCTTTTGTTTACATCTCGTTCGTTTTCGCAGGAACAAGAGCAATTTTTTATACATATGATGCAATGATGATAGACTAACAATCAACTGGCCCAGTATTTAGTAAAATGAACTTCAAACAAGTAAGAAATTAATTTATGAATTTTTCAAAAAAAAAAACCGGAAAATTTTGTTAAACCACCATTACCCTGAATTTAGATCATCATAATACAAAAATATAAACACTATAACGAACCCTATGATGTATCGTCTGCAAGGACTGAAGATTCATTAATGAAAAACAATTAATGTTGTGATGATAAATTTCACTGACAAGATATGAAGAGCAATCGTCGAATTTAGGACCCAGTAATGGTGACACCCATAATTTTGTTGATGAATTTATACTTTGTATATTGAAATCAAAAAATGTAAAAAAGGTTAATCAACTTATGTTAAAACAGCAAGATATGATTGATATACATGATAAATGTCTTAGCTTTCAAAATTACTGCTCATTTAATCTGAAAAGAAGACCTATAGATTGAGACTGTCGAAATATGGGCACACAAGGATATATATATAATTTATTATAGTCTTTTAAAATATTTTTTTATTGTCAGAAATGAAGAGAAAAAATCCAAAACGACCAAAGCTGGTGAGTATAATTTTCTTCCTCTTCCAGTATGAAGTTGATCTCAAATAGTGATGATAAACTCCAGCATGGTTAAAAACAGGAGGCTTCCTATTTTAAAAACTAATTACAGTGATTTTGGCTTATCATGCAAGTCTACCAGGGTTGCAGCTGGGTCCAAGGGACACTGGCTAGTGCGGATATAAACTCCTCAGTGGTAGATGCTGCTGTCACTGTCTCTGACAGACAATTCCATAGTGACTCTCAGTGATTGCGAGAAGAAGGAATTTTTGTAAGCCTTCTTGGTGGCACAGGCTGTCGATCTGTATATATCTATGTAACAGAATGGAAGAAATAATAACGGACCAGACTGGTATTCGAACCTGGGCCCAGATAATCTCAGTTGGTAGAGCACCTAATTAGAGATTCAGGGGGCCCAGGTTCAAATCTTGGTCTGGTCCGTCATTATATTTCTCCAATCCTGTTACCTGTAGATTTGGTGCAGTGACCAACCTCTGGAACTGACAGGTTTGAACTTTTGCCTGGGGAATTAGCTAGCCTGGGGTGATTTTCGAGGGCAAATATCATTTAAGGAGGGAGGAATATGACGGTCAGACCGGTTTGAATACTGACACTAGATAGCTAGGTTGGTAGAGCACCTGATTGGAGATTCAGGGCCCCCTGGTTCGAATCCCAGTTTGGTCCGCCATTATTTCTCCCATCCCATTACATTATATGGCTACCTCTGGTTCATCAGGTGTATATATATATATAATATCTGTCAGGATTAATGCTTGTCCACAAGGTAGTGCTGGATCTTATAACATTTTATAGAACTAGACAGCTAGTTTTTCTATGCTGGATGGATCGAATCCCATTGTAGTTGGTCCAATAATGCCGTTATACACCCAGGTGATAGAGGTATCCAAGAACTGGTTGAAGACGAACTGGGCTGCTCTACACTGTAAATGTTTAAGATCCTTTGTTAGCATGGCCAGATAGGGATTCCAATCAGTCCAAAACTAGCGCAATTTTTTGTGCGCCGTAAATTGCAGTTTTTTACTATGGAAGGCACTGTAGCTCCCAGGTTGTCCATCCGATTTTTTTCAGACCAGGAGCTACAGACCTGCAGCTAGTCTCTTCCGAATGTGCTCCTCTTCATCAAATAAAAGGCAGCTAGATACATGTATTATTTACACCAAAGCTTGTATATAATACATGTATAGTGGAAAAATCAAGACCCGGGGACCAATACTGGGGCCCCCAGAGGGGTTCAAAGTTCAACATTAAAATATATAGGAAAAAATGTTTAAAAATCCCCCCCCCCCCCCCAAAAAAAAATATTTCTGGATCTGCTCATGACTGGGGCCCAAGGCCCAATTTAAGAGGGGTTCAAAGTTTTTCAAAGAAATGTATAGGAAAATGTTTAAAAATCTTCTTCTCAAGAACTACAGTGTTATAATTTGTGAGATTACTATGCAAGCATCTGAAGATAGTGTAGATTCTAAATTTTTAAAACTATGACCTACAGACCAATAATGGGGGCCCAGCAGTCAAAGTTTGACAGAAATATAAAGAAAATTGTTGAAAAATCTTACAAATTTTTAAGCCTCTATCTGTAATAATTCTATGCTTGCATACTAAGATAGTGTAGATTCAAAATTGTTAAAACAGTTACCCCAAGGCCAATTATGGGGACCCAAGAGCAGTTCAAAGTTCAACATAGAAACATTTAGGGAAAATGTTTTAAAATCTTTTTTTAAAGAACAACAATGCTACTATTTGTGAATTAAATTACTATGCAAGCATCCTCAAATAATGCAGATTCTAAATTGTAAAACAATGACTCCAAGGCCAATACTGGGGCCCCAAGAGGGGTTGAAAGTTCAACATAGAATTAGATATTATAGAAAAAAGGTTTAAATCTTCTTCACAAGAAATACAATTTTACATTTATTTATTTTACTGTGTAAGCATCCTCCTCTATCTTCATATCCTCATTTCAAGGTCAAAGTGACCTTCTTTCGCTTTTAATCATTATTTATATCTAATTTTACAATTTTGTTATCTTTATGATGTCAAAAAAGTTGGGTTTTTTTATGTATTGTTTAATATATTGTCAAATACTGGAATATATGAGAGTTACACAATATCTTTAAAGAGTTTTATATTTAAACATTTCAAAATAGATTTATATACAAAAATTGTTTAGGTGAGCGATGTGGCCCATGGGCCTCTTGTATTTCATTTTAAAGGGACTCGAAATTCAAGTCTTGAATACGATTTGACCTCAAAATTAAAAACTGTATTTTTCTAATTTTGATGTTTAGAATGTTTAATATGGATACTTTTAATGCTTTGTCAAAAAAGCAAGATACAGAGTTTGAAAATCTTTGTTTTGTAAACAAAGCTTGAGCTATGTTATGGTTTACACATGTATGTTTTTGGTATAAGTCTCAATCAAATGTTGCTTTTTTTTGTTTATCATATCATCTATGAACACATTGAATCAGGTAACCTTATTTGCCATGAGTCTTTTGGTCAAAGAAATGGTAATTCCATACTTTACATTTTTTGTAAATAAACAAATATAAGACTCGAGCTTTGTTTACATAACATTGATTTTTTACCTCTGTATCTCTCTTATAACTTGACTTCTATCATTCAAATTTTGGTCAATCATTTAAAATGAGCAAGTAAACCAATATATACATAAATAAAGCAAATAAAAAAAAAATTTGATCTAAAATCGTGTCCAAGTCCCTTTAATATCGATTTGAGTAATGTAGCTCAGTAGGTGGGATGGCCAACTAAGGTTTATTGGGTTTAAACCTGGATGATGATGACACATCATTACATGTAGAACTATAGTTTTGAATACTAGGTCAGGCACAAATGTTTCCACTAAATCAATATATTTGATACCACTGACAACAACCAATTCTGCCAGGAAAAAAATTGTATTTAGGGCAAATAGGATGAATGTTGTACTGTATATCTGGTCATTTTCACGATCTAAATTTTGCTTTAAAATACAATAAGCAGAAATCATATCCAATATTGTTTGCTATTAAAAGATTTTTTAATTTGCAAAATCATAATCATAAAAGTTACAATTATTTACCCCATATTCAATAATTTTGTGCCTTCCAAAAAAAACCTGAATATACAATACAGCATAAAGTTTGATGAAGACTGTGCTTGCTATTTCAGTGTTTGGGATCCCATCTACAGACAGAATGAAGTTTCTCTACAATTTCATTGTTTTTGCAGGAAGCACTAAATTCTGTTGAGGATATAAAACATTGGATACCAAGCCTGAAGAAAGATATAGACTTTCACCTAAAGGTAAGCATAGATTTTATTTAACTTTTGCTTATTTGTGTCAATTGTGTTAAGAAATTAAAAATCATACTTATAATATTTATCATTATAGCAGTTGCAAGTTCCCTGCTATCCAGAGAGAAAGATTGCTGAAATAAATAAGAAGATAGACTATCTGAAGATTGAATATCAAGCCTTTGCTAAGAAACTAAGAAAACTTGACCCCAGCCTAACAGATGTACCGTGGACAGAGAGGTCTTACCAGCAATGTGCAACAGAGGAAAACCTGCGGAAAGGTATTTTCTGCTAATTGCTTGAGAATACATCGGGAACTTTATAGATTGAAATTCTCTAGTGCCATATTTTTTTTGGTTATATTACATCACAACTTTTAAACATTTTTCACATTCTATGGAACGTTTTCTTATATATTATATACATGTACCCCGGTATATAAATAATATTCTTTACTTTTGACTCCCATTGGCATGTTAATTACAGAATTAATTCTTCAAACAAAATCATTCTATTATCCTTTTTTCAAATTTTGTTTTTTTAAAATTTGATATGTATATTGTAAGAGTTAAAAATTAGCTCCTGCACTTTTTCATCCGTTTTTACCATGTAATTCTCATTTTACTGGTGTATTAATTGTAGCAATAAACATGTATATTGTATTTTTTGCAGAGCCTCTACACAAGCAAATGGTGGAGTCTACAATAATTCCTTGTGCTTTTGTTCCTATTAAGACTCCCATTCTTGACAAAAACATTTCTGCAGAACACTCAGATACTACAGTCACTAATACTGATTTTTCCAATCTTCTGGATACAATGGATGCACCTTTGCAATTTGTTAAAAATCAAAGTCAAGTTACAGGCCATAACAGATTAAATCTTGCATATTCCAGCTCAGAAAGTGAAGATGATGGGAATAACACATAATAAATTCATGAAAGTTCAACAATTTCTTCTTTTTTTTTGTTAATAATTGTGAATATTTGAAAATTTATGGTAACTGAAAAAAATATTGTCAATTTTTCTATTTTTGACATTTTGTTAGTATCAAGTATTTTTGTACAATGCCCAAGACCAATATACAAGTACTTATATAAATATATATATATTCCTACAAAGAAAGCATCTTGTTGGTTCAGTTCTGTGTTGGCTCACCCAAAAAAGATAAAACTGAAAATTCCAATCTCGTCTTACAATTTATTAACTACAAATGATATGCAAGTAAATAGTTCATAGATAAAATAGCTTGTAACAGTGCATAGTTCAAGTAACAAATTTGCATAATTGTAAAATTCTTTGGACAATTTGCTTGAAATATTCAAACATCTTATAAAGAGTAAGTTTGAGGTACATTAACAACATCATAAAATATAGAATTATCTAAAACTATGACATAGTATGACACAACCTTTAGAACTATCAAGATGGCCAGTAAACTGGATCAAATATTTATTTTTTTTCTCAAAACTCCATACCTCTCCTAAAAAAACATAGGAATGTACTAGTATCTTGAATGTTGAAAAGAAAAGATTCACAACACTGTTGAACAACATGAATATTTTTTGAGTACGTAAATAAATTGTCTGTATTTTACAACAAGAACCTTACTTGAATACATATTATTGAAATGTAGACTTTCTTTTGAAAAAATAAATGCATGTATTAACTCTATAGATGGTTGAAGAGCTTATACGGTAGAAATATATGTACATGTATTACAATAAAATGTATATGCTTTCAAGTAATGTGTAAATTTAAGATATTCCATTTTACCAATTATGTGATAAATAGTTTTAAAAGCAATTTGAAATTCAGTTCAGAATTATGCTTATTTGTTCTCAATTTTTTTTATTTTGGGGTGGGTGGGACAGGCTGAAATCCTGTAGGCTGATGCAGATATAGCACAAATGTTTCGTTACTTACACAGACTCACATCAAATGAAAGAGTAGGGTATCAAATTCCAACAGATTGAATGTAATAGCTACAGCACTTTACTTTAGCTTGCTCATTATAGTACATAAAGATGGCGGGTACCAAAAATACATTGTCAATATGCAATAAATATGGATATCTAAAATATTGTTTTACCATGTACCGGTACCATATAGCCAGGGTATAAACACACATAAATAAATATAATTGAATCAGTAAAAGTCTTGTAACATCTGCGACTCTTGAGTATTTCAACAGAGTGGGGCTCCCAAAAAACTTGGAATTAATCAATTCTAGAAAAAGGTGCAAACTTTCCAGAGATTATTTTTGTTTCTGCAACAATGAAAATGTATGGATTGCTGAACTTTGATATTCTTGGATTTGTCAGTTGACTGCTTTCCTTTTGTCTTGGCAAGATGATTTGATGAAGAGTTTTGTTACACAATGGTTTCAGGAAGAACTGCTATCTGAATGTAGGGCTAAAAGAGAAAGAGGGAATATGAATACATGCACTTGAGACATTGCTAGATTATGCAACAGAACAATTTGTAGAACATTCGATTTTCAGTTGCATCAATATGACTACTCTTAGACTAACTAGATATTTAACCAAAAAAAAACCAAAACAACAAAAACAAAATCAGAGATGCATAAAACAAAATATGGTAATAGGGGTACAAGAAGATAAAACCTCATATCATTCATGCAAACATCACTGATTGGTAGCCGAGCACTGTATTAAGAAGATTGGAAAGGGTTTGGTGACTGCAGGCAGTAAGTTTTACCTTGGTAAGGGAGAAGAGCTACTGGATACTTTCTTTTTTCTGACAAGGCCCTAGAAAGGAAAAAGGAAGAGAGGTGCTACATAACAATCAGGTACACACATAAGCATTAAAGGGTATTAACTGAATTAAAATATGATTTTTTTAAACATGCCAAAAACTAAGAGGAAAATGTTCTGCTGATACATTCATATCTGTAGTTATACAAACATTTCATATTGGATAAAATAATTAGCATTAACAAAGTCTGTTATAGAACTTTTACAAAAAAAGAAAATTGTATATATACAATGTATATTGAAGAGGATTCTGACTACATAATTTACAGTATAGGAAAGTCACCAGTTATGCATCAAGTAAAAGCAATAAGATATATGTTTATGAAGCGTAGTATATAAATCTTGATGTGTACTAAATAAAATTCAAGATTGCTACATTCACACAGAGCATTATCTAATGTCACCTAGCTGCACTGAAATAACTTACAAGGTTGACCTGTGTTTGTTTGAAATTAAGATGAGCATACAAAAGGACCCCAATGTCCTTATGGCCAGCATCCATGGCAATTTTCAGAGGAGTGCAGTTGTCCTATAGGAATACAACATGCAAGTACAACATCAAAATGCAGAATACACAAATAGAACCCCCTAGCCAGGAGCCATGACAACACTGTCTTGGCTTGCTGGGCTGGAGATCACTGTCTGTCACACAGAATATGTACCGGGTACAGACAGCCAGCTCCATCAACCAAAAAACACAAGCAGTAAACTACAGCAAGCAGATACAGACAGAAGTTAGAAACATGCTACATCTGAATAAAGGGGTTCCTAGCTTTTATGTCAAGGGTATATTATTCTATCTCACAATTTGTGCTCTGTATACAGTGAATGTAGACATTATATTCAGATACATCTTTTTTGTGCATAAGTAATATCTGTTTTAGTTGCTTGTTATGATATTATAAAAATATAAATTTATCTTGCAAATTTACAAAATACAGGATTAATATACAATAGCCTACATATATAACTTCATAAACATCTGCTTATCTATGCACAAAATTATCAAAATCAAATACTGAGTTATTGGCATGTTTTTTTCCCTTCAAATGCTGTGTAAGAATCTCTTATACTATTTGATCCAAAAAAACTGATTAATAGGAGTTTACAAATACCAAGTCTATATTTGGTAAGTATTTTAAATGTTGTAAGGTGACACTATTACCCAAAATTTTGATAATAAATAAAACCTCTGATTTCATGTTTCTAACTTATGTCTCTCAACAGTATTTAATATGGAGAAACATTCAAAATCTAAGAGAAAAGAAAATTACATGACAATTCTGAAATAACAACATTAATAAAGTGTCAATTAATTACCTGGCTTTTTTATAAATCACAAGACCTAATGAATTTATTTTATGAATTTAAAATGGAAATAAAATTCACCAATTAAAAGTATATGGCATATTTTTGGTGAACAAAATTTGAAAATTTACTTTGATTTGTTTCACTAATTATTAAATGTATGCAAAGATATCTATAACGTTCCTGCAAATAAATTCCTGCATAAGATTGATACTGTAACCTTATTATTTACTTTCCTGACTTAGAAAAGTTTACAAAGCTTATAATAATTTCACTTAAAATAGGTTATTTGATTCATTTTTTGATAAAACTCAAAATTTAAGAATGATAAAACACAAAGATAATTAAAAAATTATTTAAAAAACATTGTGAGAGCAGGTAAGTTAGAAAAATTATGGTATAAAATGCAAAACACAATCAAGATGTCTTGATTGTCTCTTTTAAATAATTACCGGTAAGATATTTTGGACGTAAAATTACTATGACAAAAGACTTTAATTGGGTTGAAAAGTTTCATTTTTACCTATGGTACATAAAATGTTTATAACTGCGCCATATATACATGTACCTTAAATAAGAAATTTAAAAAGCAGCCAGATAAATAATCACAAAAAAAGGAAATTAACTATACTGAAAATTTTCCCTCTCCAAAATAATAAATTTACCAACAGTTTTATATATATGAATTATAAGGTGCAGTTCAAAAGGACCGTTTTAAACATGTTTGCAAGAGGTGAAAATCTTACGTTATCAGCGATAGTGGCATCACAATCAGGGTGAGCCAGCAGAATTTTGACAATTTCGGTGTGTCCGTGCTCGCATGCACACATCATGGCTGTAGAGCCCTCATTATCCTGGGCATTCACATTAGCACCGACATCCAACAACATCTGCACCATCTCCTTTCTACCCTGACTAACCGCTAACATGAGTGCCGTCTGCCCGTCCTACCAAAACAGGGTTAAATGACAGTGTGATGAGTAATATAGCCGCAACCAATCTGACAAGGCTGAGAACCAGTCTAATATCAAACAAGGAACCAGTGTATAGTGATGAATTATCTCTGTATCAAACATGCTTAGTAAATATACATGTATATTTTCATGCTTTCAAAAAAATATTGAAATTTTTGAAATGATCACATTGTTCCCTTGAATTTGATAAAAGACATTTATAGATGTAATTAGATAGTAATACAGTGTGTATAACCATATCCTAGAGATATTGTTATTCATGCTACATATGATCTTGTACCCAGTTTTCTAGTGCATTCTTGAGTACAGTCATGAAACCTTCACTACAGTTTCCTAATGGCAGATATTTCACATTCACTTGTTATTTCTACCTTCCAAAGGTGAAGCAAGAATTTTAAAATCGAAAAATGCTTCTATAAGAAGATCCCAGTTGGGGAGTAGGTCGCCGTGGCGGCAAGCCAAGAGTTCCAGAGGCATATGAACTTTGGTAAGACCTTTCCCGATCAAAATCCTGACTCCTTCTGATTCTGTCCTCAAGAGATGTACCGGCACTACTCTGGGTGGCAGCCCCTGGTGCCCCACCCTGAGCAGACACCACTGCCGACTTAACAACAAGAGCAAGAATTCAGTATCTTGGTGAAATTAACATGGTTAATTATTAATTAAAATAGTATCAGAAAATCCTAAATCCTACAAAGTGCTAAAAGTCTTATTAAATCAAGATCTTAAGTAACAATGAGTGAATAGAGTGTCGAAGAGTACCGTACCTTGGAGGCCTTGGCATTGATGTCACCCATGGAGAAGAGCCTCTGGATGACGTCCTGCTGTCTGTCTGTCTGTGGGTAGGCCAGGGTAGCCAGCATGGTGGCGGTGTAGCCCGCTTTGTTCTGCTTAATCAGATCAATCACACCGGTATCTAGCAGCAGACTCACTATGTCAAAGTTACAATGGGACACAGCATAGTGAATGGCTGTATTACCCTACAAAAAAAGATGCCAGTATAAATACAAAATGATTTCATTATATTAGATAATCTATGCATCATATGTGCTTTTATCTCATCGGTAGGTGTTGTCACTTACATTGTCGTCTTGTAGATTTACAATGTGTTTCAGGCAGGGTTTGGAAATCTCATTGAAGCTGGACAGATAATCTTCCACTTGGTTAGGATCAGAAAGCTTGTGGCTGGACACCTTAAACCACTCCTTCTTAATGGCTTCAATACTCATATTCTACAAGAACAAAAAATAAATGTATTTACCGGTAATTCATAACACGCAACATTACAGAATTGGTATATAAAACATAGAATGTCTTTTCTCATATGTAACTTATGCTTAGCTACTATCTTACTAGACCTTTCAGTTTTACATTGACAACTAACACATTTGCATGCGTACTCCTACGTTATAATCTGTTATACTACCATGTAAAATGAGTAAAAGGAAAGAAATTGAACACATTGAAAACTACAGTATTTTATGCATTTTCAGTCTTTCCAAAATAATTGAGGGCAAATTGGGGTATATTACCACAGATTTTTTCTAATTAGCTTATTAAAAGACAAATGATATTTATATGCAATTGTCAGACAGAGGTAGTGCTTTACCAGCTGTTTGGTTGTGACTTCTGTTGAGTTCTCCAGGTACTTGGCAAGAGTTTGACAGGACTCCCTCATCTCGGGGTTAAGTTCAAAACTGAAAATATTCAACCCTGAAATGTTTTGTTGTCTTCCCACAAGCTATACAAACATTTGCCTATGCATACATGCATCATTGAAATAAAATACAAAGGTTTTATCAAACATGTGATACAAATCTTAACCACCACCCATTACTTTGTGAAACCTAAACCATTTCTACAGTCTATGCAAAATGAATGAAAGTCTACTGAGGTTTTTTTTTCTAGATGAAATGACCTACATTTCCCGTATATTCTGATCAAACATCATGGCCCCAGGAGCCCCCGATGCTATAGCCACATCATCTTTACACTGGTACACGATGCTCCCCTCCCTCCCATCATAGGAGCCCTCCTCATAGCTGGTGGTCGACTCGGTGTCTGAGGGGTTCTCCTCCGAGCTCTCCTCTCCATTGCTACTAGAAGTGTAACTGGTCAGAGTAAGGCAATAAGGGCCATGTATTAGTACAGGTGTGCAAGCAAGCAAGCATGCAAAAACCAAGGCAAGTTACAAAGAGAAAGATCAAGAAGCATCATAAAGATGGAATTTAGGAAAAGAAACTGCATTTTAATATATTACATAAAGGGTGTATTAGTCATTTCAAATACAAACATTGTTTTTCTTATTCAATCCGTTGAAAAAAACACTATTTATTCTTTTTTTTATTACAAGAGATGAGATAAGATAATACTTTTCTTGTTACACTATTTAAAAGTAAGAACAAAATTCCAAAAGTTTCATTTGAAAGAAATCCGTAGCTCCTATAAACATTTTTAAATTCCTTTCTAAAATCAAATAAAGAGAACAAAAATAAGCTTCATAGCAAGACTGAAATGTTTGCTTAAGAATATAAAGCTTTTTAAACAGAAGACCTTAAATGTCACAAAAAATCAATGCAAAAAGCCAGAGTAATCTGAACCTCTTACAGTAATAACATAGCAATCACCGGTTATTGGATAAAGAGGAAAAACAGACCCCATGCCAGAGGAGAAGACATCAATTCAAGTTATATGCAATATCACCATTATCTCAAACATCTATGGGATGCTTTCATTTTATCTTAAAAAAATTTCATGTTCACTCAAGTGGAGTGCTTAACATAAACTTATTCATTAAAAAAATCTTGTTCTGTTGCTTAAACAAATTAAACAATTGGGCACATAAGTGATTTAACTTACCCTCCTGTGACTGTTTCAGCAAAAGTAATGCCCCTTTTGACCCCATTTTCTGATTTACTTTTCTTCATGCAGGACTTGAGAGAGCCTGAGCTTATACTGTCCATGGTATCCAGATCTGAACTGTCTTGCCCTCTTCCAGCTGTATTCTCCGATTCCATCCCAGCAGACTTGATGTATTTTTCGTAGTAGCTCTGGCCCCCTATATCCCTGAGCGAGTAAGTCTCTGTGATGACATGAACCTCCTCTTGGTCTTCATTGCTGGTGTCCACACCAGAAGAAGAACTCTCTGATGAAGTCATACGTAGTTCAACAACAGAATCATTGTCAAGACCTTTACTACTCTGCTCTTTGGCGAAACTGCTCATTCCTGAATCTGAAGAATCACCATCATAAGACATGGTGGATGAATGGTGGGTGACTCTGTACATTCCACTGGCCGATGAGTCCCCCGACTGATCTGTGGCCCGGCCGGTTAGCACCCTCAGTCTCTCCCCTCCATCCAGCAGAGTCTCCTCACCCCCCTCATTGTCTCCTGAATGCTTCTTTGTGGTAATTGTTGTAACAGAGAATGTGTTTCCTCCTTGACTGGTTATCTTCTTTTCCACTAAAGACTCGGACGCCTGACCACTGTTCTCTTGTTCCTTTAACATATCACTCACATCAAATCTAGACATATCAGAACTACCGCCAGACCCAAACTTTGAACTTGAATAAACAACAGTCTCATTTTTGTCTGTTAACCCAGGGAAACTGTCATCAGATACTGTTCCATATCTGGCACTGGAGTACATTCTGCTTGATGTCCGACTTTCACTACTCATAGCACCATCATCACATTGTGACCCTGAAGACTGATGTGTTTCTTCTGTCTTTATATCCATTGGACCTTCAGATGATGAAATTTCTTGAATAATAACAGAGGACTGAGGAATTTCCACCACTCCCTTTTCTAGCAGTTGCTTGGTTAGAGCACTTCTGTCAGCTGATGATACTGTTCCATACGTGCGGGTGATTTGCTTGCCCCGGGCCAGGTTCTGCTGTGCTGCCTCTATAATCTGAGTCTGTGTTACATAGGTCACCTCCTCAGTCGTCTCCTCCATCATTGGTTCATCTTCATATTCTATTTTTCCCTCTCCAACTCCAACACTACACATCTTCTTCCTTTCAGTATTGCATCCTGCATCGTATGAGTTTATATTGCGACCACGGAATGTGATGTGAAATCCATAGTCAGCATTTGTCAACTCGCGAATGTCAGTGTCACAAGACACAGATTTCTTTTTCTTCTCCTCCGTGTTACATTCCGTGTTTTTAACCATGTTAAGAGCCAGGAAGATTCTGTGCTCAGTCTGTGTGGTCTCATGGTATGTCCTTGTGCCTTCTGTCATTGTACTCATTGTCCCTTGACGAGTTTTCTCAGACTGCACTCCCTTGTTGTCTGTAAAGAATTTGACCGTGTTGGTGGCAGAATCCACCTTCCAACCATAGTCTGTATTAGCTGCTTTAGACATTGTTTCAGGCTGGGCCTCCACACCAACAGTTCGTGTTGGGATCTGAGGTTTGTCCACAGATTCGTCTCCTACACCAATAGATCTGAAATGCTGGTGAGTGTATTGTACTCCTGTATCTACTGTCTGAGCCTTAAAGTCACAGCTCACTCCCACTGTTTTGACACTTCTGTGTAGAGCTTCCTGCATGGCTTTTCTCACCTCTGATGCCTTGACGTTTAAGGTTGTCAACCAAGCTTCTGAGTCCACATTCACTCCTACAGACCTAGTAGCTGGTTTTTCATCATCAAGAGAGAAATTCATTCCTACATCTCTTGTGGCAACACGACAGTCTACACCCACGTTCCTCTTGCCCACACTTTCTTTTCCAATAATGACTGTTCTCAGTTCTTTTTCGTGAATCCTCAGGCCATCATCAAATACATTCCCCTCACCAATACCCACTGTTCTGGTTGGAGGCTTAGGCAGATGTTTAGCAAATGGTGCAAACACTCCTTGGTAGTGGTCCCGCTCTATAACAGTTGTCTCACTGAAAAACTTTTCGTTGTCATGAATTGTACAAGTTGGGGATAAATCAGGTTGCAGAAGATACACCTCAATGATATTATGATCCCCCACCCCAACATTCTTGACTTTGGGTTTGGGCAGAGTTGGGGGTGGAGATTTTGGAGAGGGAGGAGGAATCACAGGGCTTTCTCCAACTCCTATTGTTCTTGTATTCAGTTTTTGGTTCCTGGCTTTCTGTTGAAGCATCAGTAGCCTCTTCTCCTCCTTCAGCACTGATATTCTGACTTGTAACACTGGAATGGCTTTGACCTGTTCTTCCAGCTCCCTTATCCTCTGAAGGCTACTCTCCATGGTTTTACGGACAGTCTCCATAGAGGACTTGCTGATGTTTGTTGTGGTGGACTCTTCTGTTGGCAGATGAGTGGCCATTGTATACTCCAGCTCCTCTGTTGTAATGTGAGTAAACCTGGCATTGTTCTCGGATGTACTGCCTCCTCCAGTCATCTGAGCAAAGCCGGTTACCTTAACAGGCACCAAGTTATAAGTATCACTGGCCATGGTGGAGATGGAGGACAGTGACTCCTTGGAATCAGATCTTCCCAACTCTCTGAGAGAAAAGTCACGAGTGATCACCTCATCCTCCACATTCTGGTTCTTATAGGACTTAGACATAGGGAATGTGTTGAAGTTTTGATTGCTTGAGGGACTGATGTCATCATCAGAACTGACCAACTGGGAATGTGCCTGTGTAGTGTACATCATGGAATCAATGGAATGTAATGTCTGATCCACAGACGAATCTATTTCCTCCAACACTTTGTTAGTGGCAGAGTCTTTGTATTCAATGTTTTTGAGGAAGGCCGTTGCTTGAACATTGACGTTCTGAACAAGGTCTGGCGGTGGACTGGAATGCTCTTGGTTCTCTTGTTGCTGAAGAAAAAACTCCATGGACTTTCGTAACTTGCGTTTCTCTCTCTGAATTCTCTTTAATTTAGTCAAATAGGATCCATCAGCCAAAGTTTCACAATAGTTAACAAAATCCAGATCCACATGGTAGCCGTAGGGACAACATGTACATTTATCCCCTTCATTGATGGTCACAACCTGTTGCACTCGCTCTCTGTGGTACCCATTTCCTGAGAAAAAAAAATAATTTTAAAGACTTAATTCAGTGTACAGCTAAATATATCTAAATGAAGGGAGAAAAATAAACAGGCACACTTTTTAAATAAATTCTAATTGACAGACTATAGGGCTCCCACATTTCCATGCAGGGAAGTGGAAATAATATCATCATTTTGTCCATCATTTCATTAATTTGGTATCTGTATAAATTCAATTTCATAGGAAATACATGTACAACATATTTCAATCAAAGAGTACTAGTACTACAGAAATAAGATTTAACTACCAGGCATTTTTGTGACAGCTCCTCCTCTGATTTGGGCGGTGGCTATCTCCCTTCCCACAGAGTTGTACCTCTCCCCATTGACAAAGCCGCTGTCAGACTGGTGCCGCCGGAGTGATGTCTGCTGACCACTGCTGCTGCTCTTCTGCATGCTGGAGGTAGAATAGTTTCTACTGGACTGACTTCCTGTACTCTCTGTGTTGTAATTAGCAGTCACTTGTGAGTGGTACTGGCGAGGGGGTGGGGGAGGGGGAATTCCGGGTGAGGGGATTCTTGGGGGTACCCCCCATGCAGGTACTCCATTTGTAGTTGTTCGAACCTCTGAAGTAGACATCACGTTATCTGATTGAAATACCCTTTTTTCTACACTGCTGGACATCTGTTCTCCGTGAGGGGATTCATGAATGAACAGCATTCTCTCTTTGGTCTCTTTAGCATCCATGGCGTTTCACTGGTTAATACTTTTGTTCTGGACTAGGACATTGCTTCAGTGCTGTAATGCAAACACAAAAGGCCTTTATTGACATTGGGCTAAAACCATTTAAATATCAATGTTTTCAGTCCTCATTAAGTCTTTTCCAATCATCAATGAATTATTGATAAGAGACATCCAAACAGCTGGCACCCAGTCCCTTTATTCCAATATTTTTCTCAGACTATGAAAATTATAATTATTCCATCACTACAACAAAGAGTTCTTACTCCATAACACCTTATACTTGTTAAGACCGATTCAATTTGAACTAAATTGGCATAATTTTTTGGATTTTTTTTTTTATATATCATCACAATAAAACATTACGCTTAAACTTTCCATCCCTCATGGGAATTTTCTATTGTAGAGTTACGAGCATTGGAAGTGCAAACATACACATACACAGGATATACATGAATAGAGAATTGCACGCTACGCCAGTCAGGTAGATCAACAAATATAGTAAAATAGAGTGACATTACCTTTACAACGTTCAACAGATTTTCCGCATCAATGACCATGGGCTTAAAGCCCTCTCCCAGTCATTCATTTATACACAGGCTGGATACATAAATTAATGTAAATGCATTTGATAGCAGCCTTGAAACCCCGCCTATTGAATGGGTTTGTATCATTCAGACCCTGTAGATAGAAGGCACCACTGCCAGGTCTATCACACTTAGCAAACTTTTACACAAACTCGAGCAACCAAGCCTGAACAATCAATACAATGTTAATTCTAAACAAACAGCTGTTGCTACAAATGGCAAACAACCAATCATTAAAAAAGAACCATTCTGGCAGTATACACTACTTTATAAAGTGTTGTATATGTGAATTCATCAACAAATTAACAGCTATCAGATTTTGAAAATCTTTTTTTCAATGGCCTTCTTTTGAGGAAATCTGAGAAAAATAGTGAAGGCAAAATTAAAAATGTCAGATGAAATCTGAGTCTCCGTTTGCTCCTTGTCAGTAATAGTATCTTATCTACACAAAAAACCAAGTCCACATCTAAACGGACTAAAATAGCAATTGAGGTTTAAACTCCGACAGCTTCTGGAAGATAGGATTGTAATTTAACTCTTAATGTCAGTCTTGGGTTAAGACAACCAACCTGTCAATAATTGGAAATTTAAGCAACAGGACAGAACACTTATATCTTAAATTTTAAACTCACTGTCAGTAATTCTATGTTCATTTATGGCATTTTTTAGCAGGGACAGCAATTCTTTGCAATTTTTTTTTTATCTTGATTTCTTTCCTCAGCCTGGGCTTCAACAAATCTTGGCTGGGTTTTTTCTTTTATCTGATGATTTACAAAAATGGTTTGTAAGTTGACCTTTTGTGACCTCACATTTATAATGGCTACAGCAGAGGTCATTTATCAGAAGTGGAATTTTTGCAGCTCTCCCTTACCCCAGGGCTCCTAAAACACACCTTAGTCCAAAAATAAATGAGTTCCCTCCAGTATCAACAAATCACAGGAATGATGTAGTTTCAGACATTACAACGAAACACATCCTAGCACAACTTGCAATATCTTTTTAAGATTAAAACCTTTACTTAGAGTAAATCAGACAAATTGCATAATGTTTAATCTTTTCTGCTTTACATGCGTTGGACCTCTTACTAGTTAACTTATCAAATCAAATTCGGTCAGTCCCCTCCCAAAATAGCAATATCCCTTGTATGTATCTGAGTTAAGATTAGTCTGACAGAAATTCCTTATGTTGATCTACAAATTGTTATAAAAACATTAAAGTTTTCTCAGTCAACATCTAAATTTCACTACAATATATGCAAATATTTGCCAAGTGGGGTTTATATTTGTCTTGCAAAGGCATATAATGCATGATATACTCCAGCAATTACAAAAACATTTCAACTAGATCTGATAAGGACTGACCATTATCAAACGTAACATATATACACAGTTTGTGGACTGGTTTTTAGGGCTGGCATCCAATATCTTGTTTGACTGGGTCACTAATTTTGCCATACATAATTCAGATAATCCTTTAGATTCCTCCATATCCTGGGCTCCATAGAATTTGTCTACACTTTTGCCTAGTTGTGTGTTTGATGAATTTTTATCTGTATTTATACAAAAACAACATTACAGTTTCCACTTCAAGGCTCAAACAACAGGCAGGCAATGAGAGTTAGTTCACAAAACATTAAGCAATTCAATACTGAACTTGAGTTGGATCAACAGTCATTTAACAACGAAAGATCTTAAAGTTCTAGGGGTTAATTTGAACTGGGATAATTCACAATATCGAAAATCCTACTCCCACGAGATGTCAACCCCCTATTATCAACAACAAATATGACTCACAACTGTTCTGATTGTCTGGTTGTAATACATGTATCTCAATAAAAGTGCATAGATCAAAAGATTCACCGAGAAACTGGAGGCTTGTTGTCTCAAAGCAACATGACAATATGTATATGGGAGATCAAGCAATTATGAATTATTTGTTTTTTGTAAAGTTATATATTTTTCTGTTTTCATCCTCTGGTTATAAATATGACCCTGACCAGGACATTCATTGATCAAAGCCTAATGTTTCAGACAAAGGAATCCTTAAACTGCCGCTTCAACTTTGTTAAATCTCTTTTCTCTCCAAGAGGTTTACGTTCAACACTTGAACAGATCAACTATTGTCAATAAATGCTTGTTATGCTTCACAAAGCAAATAATTATATATTTTAAAAGAATCTATTCAAGTTCTTACTAAAGACTGGATCTTCTACAGTTACAGAATACAGATGATTGATATTTCACGAAATAAAAAAATTGAGAGCAAGAATGTTTTAAAATACAATGACTTAATGCATACTCAACAGCAAATTTGTTTGTTGACAATTATAAAGCGAGTAACACACCTTCACAAATTTGATTTTCACATGCAAAGACCACCTACATTTCAGCTATGTTAGAGAGACAGAGAGGGAGAGAGAGATTTCTATTTGATCGAATTAACTTAATGTTTGACAGTAAAATAGACATGCCTTACTCAAATTGTTGTTTGACACAAACTATCCAAAGTCCAAGGTTTTCAATGTATAAATGACTGCAATTGTACATTAATTTATGAACATATATATGTCCAAGTCCCATCCCTGTCAACACTTGAGCACCTGAATCTCCATGAAGCATGAAGCTCAAACATATAAAGAGATATTCACACATTCATTCATCATATTCATGATTCAGTATACCACAAACTCATAAGCAATATCTACCTTACCCTGACATGAACCAGCTCTCATCTAACGAAATGTTCACCACAATAGGCAGGCAGACAGTCCTAGGGAAGAAAGAGAGAAAGCTGTGAGATTCAATGCATCATAGCTTTCTTCCAGGGTTTTGTTGACTTGAAGCCAAATACATACATATTAATGAGTCCCGAGTGGATAAACAAGTTTTTGATGTAGATCAGCTTTTGATTGCACTTGCAATATGAGCTGGTATATGTGTGTAATGCAATACTGTTCCTAATATACAGCTTATTAAATAGTTCTCCTTGAAATTTTCTATTCATACTCCTTATATACTTTTTAAGTTTGTCTACATAGTTACAAACTTGTTTGGAACACCAGCTGCAATAATTTCCTTTAACATTAAAAAGTCCAAATGTTTATCATTTGAAGAATGTGCTCCTACATACCGGTACCTCACATTAGCATTTTATAACAGATATTCATTTGTCATACCTCTGCAACTTTGAACTAAAACCGGTTCTAAAACCAATAACATTTTTTACCCCCATATGTAAAATGTAACAGTTTTTTCATCTAGCATGTCTCAAATACACAGATGCATGCTTTGTATGAAAAATGACAGCATGAGAGGAATATTGGATGGCAGATTGATGAGGACTTGTGCCAACACCCAAATACATCCACTAATAGTCTACACCAATAGCCTCCTTACGTCAATAAACGTGTGGGTGCAGGTACGCACACAGGTAAAACAGGGAACAAACACAGGAGAATTTTATCACCTGAATTTTTACTTAAAGAATTTTAGCTCTATCTGCACATATCCCTGTCTTCATTCAAGGATTTTTAAAAAAGTTATGACTGCATGTGGGTTGGATCCCATGCATCGATAATAAATGCATTTGGCCATGCTCTGTGGTTTACTTCAAAGTAACAAAAGTATTGATGCATGTGCTGTCAAGAAAACCGGTATTCACTGCATCATGACATTCACAAAATCTGAAGGTAATGATAATTACTGCATGTATGAGATTTTATTTCCCAAATTAAGGCATAGCAGGATTTTTATCTTAATATGTAGATAATGCCAGATGCTAGGCATGTATATATCATATATAAATGTTAATCAGAGTGGAACATTTTTCTTCACAGCTATATTAGATCAAGATTATGGACTTGGGAGCCCTAACAATAATATCTGCATAGTCTACATCACATCTTATATGCTTACATCTCTCAGTGCTTTGAAATGGTCTTATCAAAATATTAAACAAATGCTTAGTCTAGATACATAGTCAAATAGTTCAATCTGAGACCATTTCTCATAATGACCTGCTTTCATTTAAATATTAAAGAAGTAATTTTGAGTCAGCAAATTAATTCATGAAAAATAGTGTCAACATTGATGATAGAAGTCTACCAGCATGACTGTTCAGATCTACCCAAAACACTCTGATGGCTGTCCACAAAAGGTCTGAACCTTTGGCCCCCTGCTCTCTTTGATGAATCTGTTAATTATTTCTCAACAATACAATGAATTATTCATTCAATCCCATTCAGATGCTATAGGTCAACATGTAATTAAAACAGCACAATTGTCCTGACCCCAGACTGTAGGGAAGGAATCTGATGACAATGTCCAAACATTTTTCTTTAGGGCCCCATTAAAAATCCTATTATCTCATGAAGTGGGCTATAAAGTCCACACTTGCACAAAAGTTTTATCCCACTTCATTGTGAGTGGATCTTTCTCAAAACTGAACAGTATAAACTTCCTAATCTTGATTTAACTTAATAAAGGACAGACTTTGGATAAAGGCAATCTAGAAACAAACCAGGGATAATTTACAGGACTGGCATTCTATACATCAGACTGGATAATTTACAGGAATTTGGATATAAGCAATCAGGAAACAAAGCAGGGATAATTTACAGGACTGGATTGGCTATAACAAATGTATCAGACATTACAACACAGACCATGTATCACAATCTATATCCACAACTTGAACTACTCTTTTTCTGATCATTTTTATCAGACCTGAATAACTTGTTTGTAAGAGGTAAAGAAATTTCTATACAACATTGACGGGTGCTTTTGAATGAAAGTGTTAAGAGGTGTCAATGAGGAATTGTTTCTCAACAGAAAACCTTGCAATAAATCACTTGATTATGTTTGATATCAACATGTTGTCTTACCTGTTTAGGACACCTGTAATATTCCACCTCACAACTTGTAACAACTATCACTACCAACTGATCTCCTTGCCATAGTAGACATGAAAGCGAGTTTTGCTTGGGGACCGCCTCAAAACCTATAAAAACACACCTGAAGCACTGTCAATCTGTGTCAGATCAAAACAACCATACCAGCTGTCTGTCTTCCCCCTACCGATTAATACAGTAATCCTTTCGTGCATTAAATCAGCATACATCTATGTATAAAGAATGCACCTGATCTATGCAAACCAAACAGGTGGGCTGTCGCTAATGTCCCAACTTTCCTAAAATGCGCACAGGTAAACAGCCATTCATTAAATAGCTAGCTGACAAAAGAGTAAAGCATTTGTTCAAACATTTGCCTGCTTGTGGTCCTATCAATGCCCAAAAAGTCAAATCTACTTATGAATATGTATATCTATCACAAACCCTTAAGAAATGCTGTATGATAAAATGCAAAGGAAATCAGCTGAATAGTCCAGAATTTACTAAGTACATAATCTCCTTTACAAAGGCTTACCTTTGAAATCAAGGAAAAATGTCTTTCATTAAGAACAAGGTAAAGTATCATACAGGTATATGCATATCAAAGTATTAACCTTGCAGGGCCTTACAAACATCTGCTAAACAGATTATACATGTAATGTTTAGTAAATCATGCCTTTAACATACAAAGATGAGGAAAAGTCACAAAATTAGTGAGAATGACCTCACACAGCCATGAATCTTGTCTGCTTCAGGGTAAGGTGGAAGTCAAATGTTATCACAAACTCTGAGGGACTTTTATGTGACCACTGAACTGTCAACCTTCCACAGGGGACCTAGGAAAACAGACCCTTAATTTACTGTGCTGTAGTCATTAAGGGTACTCTGGGTCTTATTTATATATCATAATATTTGTAAATTGGTTGTTTGGTGCAAGAAACAGATCTGCTTCACAAAAAGGTTTTTAATCACTACTAGGTACAAAAACAATGAAAAACATAACACTTCAAATAAATAATAAATGCATGAGTTCTTCTGATGTCTTCACACCAATAATTTTTTTTTTATTTGATGAATTAGGTGTTGGCAAAGTGGGAAGGGGTTGAAACAATAAATTCTAAAGAGTCATACACACATGTATTTGTACATATTTATTTGCATTTGAATTTTTGAAAATAAAGAAGCTATACGCATCAAGCATTGTTAGTATCATTTATTTGCATGATCCAAAAAATAGTACAAAAAACATCCTCAAAATTTGTAAAGTCTGTGCTCACTTTTTTATCTTAGTATCCCAAACTAACAGGGTTGGAAATGCAGCCAGCAGTTCTTCATTTATGGAGTTTTGTAAAAATTGTATACAGTTCTTGAAAGCTCTTAAAAATAAACAATATTTTCTTTTTCTCTTATTATTAATGCTACAACATTGAAAAGAAAAATTAAATTATACAAACATTTTCAAAATTCACATTTCTTTGATGATAATAATGAAGGACCATAAGTACATGACTTTGTTACATATGATATTTTCTGTTGAAATTTTGCATGATATTTTGCTGGTGGTGACTTTTTGGGTATTTCCATTTGCTGAAGTTTTGTACAATGCATCATGTGCATAGGCTAGCAATAAAAAATTTATTCAAATTTCGAATAACCATTTATCAGAATACTCCAACTCTTTTAATCATCAAATGATAACACTATCCGACATCCATATAATTTAATATCTTGATGTGTGTGTAAAAGTAATTGCCACCTGGCACCCAGATAAAGACCGATGTTTCACTCTGTTTGGACTGATGTAAAGAAGATGGGTGAATAAGGCGTGTAAAATGCCCATATGAGGAATAGTTAGGTACTGCAAAATTAAAATATCATTAAATCTGATACTTTTTAAAAAAATTAATTAAAAACAATGTGTATTCAACGTAACATCGGTTTGTAACCCTTAAATATTTTTAATACTTGCAATAGGTTGATTTAAACTTGCGTATGCGTGTCAAAACCTCCAAATGGTGTAATTTTTATAACTTCAATGCCTTTTCTTTCATAGAGTGGGTCTGAGCTCCATATTTTTGTCATAGTCTAAATGCCTTTTTGTAAACTTGTATTATAACATATCAAATATATTTAATTGAAAAAATTTTAAATTTGAAATTGTATTTTACGACTAAACTTAATGGGCAGTTGCGCCATCTTATTCCCCCATCTTCTTTATTATGTAAAATTAAAAACAGAAACCTGGGTTGGACCTCTGATGAAAGGCAGATCCTGGAATATCTCCTAAAGGTGCCCGAAACACCAATTCAGATGTCAGGTCCCCATACTTCAACACATGTGGTGCCGGGTGGCAATTACATTTACACTACTTTTACACATCAATATTTGCTGAGATTTAACTGAAAGTGAAAATTCATGTTGAGATAATGAATATCTGATCTACAAAAATCAGGGGTCAAGAACCAAGCATTTACTGGTATTCACAGTGTAAAAGTCTTGGATCATATTTGTATCATCTTTTGTTTTAATTGTTTTTACACTCTCCTTCAGTTTATGTATCTTGATTATTATAATCAAAAATGCAATAACTACAAAACAAGAGGCCCATGGGTCACATCACTCACCTGAGCCTTACTTCTTTCAAATTTACAAGCTTCTGCATAGGGACTACATACCCTATAATGGAGTTGACATAAGTTGTGAGTTATTCTATTTATTTGGCTTTATAGAGAAGAGCAGAAGTTTTGGATTTACAATGTGTCACAATAGAAAAGTATGGAACAAAAGCTAACCTCTGTCATCCTCCAATAACAAATATTAAACACTTTTCAATAAGAAAATAAGACACAGAACCATACATATAAATAGCAACTCTCCTTATATGAGTCATTAAACTTGTCTCAACATAAGGAAAAAGAATATCTAGGTTGGAGTTTAGATATTTAAAATAATTGGCCATTTTCAAAGAAACAAGAGATGTTAGTAAAACAATTATGCCCCCCTCCCTTGGAAACATCTACGAAGAAAATGAACAGAAACTGCATATAATTGGAATTTTTTTATGTCCATGAGGCATAACTCCGTCGAAAATTGTTCAATCAACCCAAAATCAAACTTGACATAAATATTATCTTGATAAACCTGTATATGATTACCAAATTTCATTTCAAAAATTGCATCTTCTGCGAAGAAAATGAACGAAAACTGCATATACATAATTGGAATTTTACTACGTCTAAGGGACATTACTCTGTCGAAAATTGCTCAATTGCATCCAACATCGAACTTGGCCTAGATATTATCAAGATAAACCTGTATACCAAATTTCAATATGTTCATCCTCTGCAAAGAAAATGAACGGAAACTGTTGGTGGACCAACCGACCAACAGCAGCAAAGCAATATGCCCTCCCTTCCTTGAAGCGGGGCATAAAAATTGGGCTTTTCTTGTCCCCTGGGTAAAATGATGCTACACCATGTTTCACAAAATTACGATACCATAAACTATAGTTATAAATTAAAACATTTTGCTGATAAACTACGAAATGCCTGTGCCTGAGTAACTGCCTATATACACCTTTGGTATTTTAACACATGTGAGTTGATGTTCGTTAGCTAAAATTGAATTTTACCTGATAAGTAATTATTGTGAAATGAATTTAAACATACTTTCATTTTCGATAAACCAGCCCGAAAAAGGTGGTGGAAATGCTTCGGATCCAAATCAATGGGAATTTGCATCAAAATTTATACTTCCAATGAAGAAATGTTAAATGATTACATAAAGAGTTAATATATTTATTGGGAACTTATTTCAAATATACATAGACATTGAGATTTGACAAATGTTGAATAAAACTAAAATGAGCCAATTCATTTCTTGAATGTGAGATTGTAGTTTTGATGGATAGAACTTTCCAGAATGGGGTAACCAAGAACGTGGGTTGACTAATTAACGTCATGGCAGAGAGTGTGGGTACAGCCTCGTTTAATCAGCTAATTTCTCATTTAAAACGTTGAAATATAAACTTGCGCCAATTTGTAATCTTTTATAAATGTTTCTTCTTTGAGATATCATGGTGTAAAAAAGAAATAAAGCGGAGTTCTCAAAGAAGAATTATTTATAGAGGAAAATGAATCAGCTCATATGTTGTTTAACAATTTATATGAGAAATTAGCTGATAAAGCTAGGGGTATCCAAGATGGCACCCTCCCTTGCTATTTTTCCTCTGAGGTATAACAAACGAATAATTCTATGAGTTTTGTATATATGTATAACCCCTAGGACATTTAGTCTAACTCCACAAGGGGCATAATTCAAAATACTTTTGCAGAAAATAAAATCAACATGTACAGGGATTTTTTTATGTTAGTATCGCAATGCTGTTATCTGGTACAGTAAAACGTTAAAACTCGGCAAATTTGGGACGTGCTAAAAAGCACAAAAAACAAGATGTTTTGAGTTCTAAATAATGATATAATCTAAGATATGGATAAATAAGGGGTTACCATTTAAATATTCTCTTTTGAGAAGTGGACAGGCATGCCAGTAGCCTACATCACAGGCGCTTGTTTCATACAGGAGGTCTATCAACTATACACAATAATAGACCTCCTGTATGAAACAAGCACCTGTGGCCTACATCCACTTCTCAAAAGAGAATACCATTTAAAATGTGTCAATTTGTATCCAAAAATATCAAGAAATAATGAAATAAAAAAAGAAAATGTTAAATTTTAGCCGATAGCTTGTTCACTGCCAGTACTATATAGAGCCATATTGGTTAACTTTATAACGGTATTCAAAAATTACAGAGCTATTATCTGCTATAGGGCGCAAACCACCATACATATACAAGACAAGTATAATATATACGACATCTTGAATATGTTTCATAAATACATTTGAAAAACTTACATTTATAACACAGATACCCTCGAAATGATTATAATGATATCCCATCCATCACATCGTGAAACGAAAGTGAAAGGGTGTACTCGATTGGCAGTTCATTCTGGGAGAATCAACAGAATTCAAAACGAGCGGAGCAGAATCTCTTTCTGGAACTGTCGGTTTTTCCCTTTTCACCTTTGGGTTGACCCAACAAAGTGTGAATTGGACTATATCGATCCAGATAAGAAATTAGCCATTAGAATTTGGTTCAAAATTAAACAATTTCTGAATTTGTGAAAAGCATTTAATTATTTAATATCAGACCATATGTATACACATGCTAAACTTAACGTTATTAATATTACTGACCAAGTAAGGCAAAGGCAGTATTTTACTCTGTCCCAAGATATCCTCGATTCACATTTTGCTTAATATTGCTTGATATTATATAAATAGTGCCTGTTTGGGAGGGTAACAGTTGAAATTGACACCCCGAGAAAACCATTGTCAACCGACGCGAAGCGGAGGTTGACAATGGTTTTCGAGGGGTGTCAATTTCAACTGCTATCCTCCCAAACAGGCACTATTTATTTTGTTATACTGAATGTCTTCATTTTTAAGAAAATTTTACTGCTTTTATATAGGAATAACGTGAATTCTACAGCGAACCGTACGCGCATAATTTTCGCGCATGTAACATTTTTTAATGTTACCCGTTGCCAAGTGCGTTGCTAACGCTGAGGGTAATAGTAAATATTATTAACTGCGTCTTAACCAATCAGATTTCAGTATCTAACATGAAAGTATAACGATATATAAATAGTGCCTGTTTGGGAAGGTAACAGTTGAAATTGACACCCCGAGAGAACCATTGTCAACCGACGCGAAGCGGAGGTTGACAATGGTTTTCGAGGGGTGTCAATTTCAACTGTTATCCTCCCAAACAGGCACTATTTATTTTGTTATACTGAATGTCTTAATTTTAAAGAAAACATCACTGCTTTTAGATAGGAATAACGTGACTTCTAAGGCGAACCGTACGCGCATGATTTTCGCGCATGTAACAATTCGTAATGTTACCCGTTGCTAAGTGCGTTGCTAACGCTGAGGGTAATAGAACAGATTATGAACTGCGTCTTAACCAATCAGATTTCTGTATTTAACATGAAAGTATAACAATTATAAATACCTGTGGGTTCAAACGATGTTCATTTAAAAGTATGAAAAATTTCAAAGATTTCTCAATCAAAACGCCCCTGTTAACTTATCAGGTTTCAATACAATGCTAAAAAAAAATGTGATATGTCTACGGGGATTTTGTATTGCAGCAAGCCTGGATGATAACGTTGAAAAATCGCGCCGCGGCTGTATTCAGAGTGTATTCCGAATGGAGAAAAGGTGTAACCATTTCCCATTATAAATCTCCGTATGTAACCATTTCCCATTATAAATCTCCGTAAGGAATCTGTTTTCGTTCCTGTGAATTTTTCCGAGTGAAAGATGATAATGTGTCAATGAAATTATCTTAAAATTATCCCTTTCAACTATTTCACTTGCACTTCTTTCATGGGTATGTGTATTTCTAATAAAAGTCGCCCAAATGTGCTGCGTAAATATCTTGGGACAGACTATAAAAGGTCATTATTAAGAATATTGACAAAGCTTGAATTTTCATGCGAACTGTCATCATCTTCATCATCCATCTCAATAATGCATAGTGCCGCATGTGTCAATTGTTAACAGCCATAGTTCACAGCGAGTCGGGAACAGTCCAATCGAGCGCACCCAAAGAGTCGAGTGTTTTTTCTACCTCCTAACCAAAAAAGATTTCCAATCCATTATTATTTCTAACTAGTATGATATCGAATGGTACGATATGTGCAAGCGATGTCTTTCGTACGATATAGTCAGAAAGCCAGTCTTATTTCATACTGGATCACAACTTGAGTGCACTGTCTTATTTTAAATTTTTGAGTTACGAAGAATACCACCACCATGGTAAAAGAAATTTTGGATCAATAAATAATCATAGTACTGAAAGTATTGAGATCCAGACTTGTTTGAACTTGGTGGGCATACACACTATACAGTTTCAGTTATTTTAATAATTATAGCTATTGATATTTTATTAAGGCAAACATCTGCTTGAGCAAAATGCAGAATTATATTAAAATCTGTATTAAATAAACATATAAACAGCAGATATAGTACGATATTTTTAAATACCTCAGGGTTCAAACGAATTCATTCAAAAGTATAAAAAAAAAATTCTCTCTCTCTCTCTCTCTCTCTCTCTCTCTCTCTCTCTCTCTCTCTCTCTCTCTCTCTCTCTCTCTCTCTCATTTGTATTCGTTGATGTTTTCAGCGACTACCGGTAGTCGTTGATACCAGTGAAGGATCAAGGCGAATGATGCTGCGATTTAAAGCTGAAAAGTTTCTTGAAGTACCTGGTATTATGAATTAGTATGAAACAAGTAATAGCTTTCCAAAAATCTTGCCTGACTAAATAAACAAACTTATTCAATGGAAGCATGCATGTATCAATTAATCTGATCAGAAATGAATGTTGATTATCGCTGCTGATCATCAATTTATAAACGGAACGTGCAAATTTAAGACAAAATGTCAGTCTTTTCTTCGATCTAGAACATGTACATATATATCACTTGAAATTCGATTATTTTATAAACTCATTTTTTAGGAATGTATACATATCATATAAGTGCATGTAAGCTTTAAAGCTGGAGATTAAATAGTCATTTTTTTAAATTGTGTTTGTTATATTCAAATGCAAAATCAACTGAAAGTCATTTTTAAAAATTTCCAACAATATGAAATATGAAAGGGTATAAAATCACGTATTGGTTTTTAATGCGTGTGTGGCAGCTTCGTTAAAATCATATTGACAAGCAATTGAAAAAAGGGCGAATTCTCAAATTCATGAAAAAAAAACCCGAACTGTAACGTCAATTCAATTAGAATTCCTTATTTGCAGTTTCATTTATTACATGCTCCTACAAAAGTGGAGGGGGGGGGGGGCAAATCCATAATATTTGCAGCAGCTACATACATTTATATTATACTTTGGATCGGGTGTTTTGGAAGAAATCTATCGAATTAACAAACACACTTGATTAGTAATTGTTAAGTGTAGTAATGTACATTTAGTAAGACACGCGAGTTTTGCTCCCTTTTCAAGATGAATGAAATCGCCAAACTAAACGAAAATCGGGTCAAACCCCGCTTTGGCGATTTAGTTCCTCCAATAAACATTCCAACTGTATTATTATTCCAATTCATTTTTGCAAAGCGTTTTGAGAAAATATATAATATATTATATTATTTACACTGAAAATAGTTATGATAGATGATATACTTTGATAAAGAAGTAATATTCTTAGTGGTTGACATATGGATTTTGATTTTGATATGAAAAATATAAAGTTTTCAAAATGCTTTCATAGAGAATATCTAGTAGATTAATTAAATCACAAATAATTCTATTAATGAACGATATTTCTTCAAACTTTGTATATAGATCACTTGAGAGTTGCTGAATGACTGTTGCATTTCACATCCTTTTTTGGGGGGGAATACTTTGCGTTTAAACGCAAAAACTTTGCGATGAAATGCAATAAGTATTGCGATTGAACGCACTAAAAATTCTTTTCCACTAGGCTCAACATGCTTTCGTAAATACGACCCCAAGTAAATTGGCAGAAAAATTAATTTCGGAATTTCTCTTTTTATTTTGCTTTCACTTAACTTCTGATACATGTACTGTTTTTATATTCCCTTTCCTATCCAAGAAAAAACAATCACATGTGAGATATAAATCATTATTTATGGTAGGGGTACACTGTTTTGATTCAGTACCTGCAGACCTTTAGCACCGTCCCACATTTGAAAGCCCTTATATTATATGAGCACATATATAGGTAGATTTTTCTCCTTCAGATGGTCAATGTATTTTGTTAAAATCTATCTATATGTGAAAGGACATAAATGTACCTCACTGCGCTCATATGTAATTTCTTAACAAAATGCGAACGTGCAGTGGGTCTTCCCCTTTATAAACTGTCATGTAGTCTGGTACCCGCCCCCGCCACTGCGTTTTCACTTCGTTTTGGGGTCCCCAAAACGAAGTGCAAACGCAGTGGCGGGGGCGGGTACCAGACTAACTGTCATGTTTCTCGTCTGTGCCACGCGTGTCACGTGACATAGATTTTCTGTAAACGTGTTCGACGCGACTTTATACGTCATTTCCCTTCATATAAGAGAATACATTATTTTTAAGTTAGAAGTTGATAATACATCAACGGAATTTATTTCTTATCGCAAAGTTTCCCCCAAACTGGTAAGAATTTTGCGATAAATTACCTCACGTAATTAGTAAATATATATACACTAAATATAGTATACACGTCCCTGTTTATTACGATAAAAAACGATCCAAGCCATTAAAACTAAACAGGATGTGTCATATTTATTTACTCTTGTTTTAAAATGAGAAGCATGGTAGATTGTCTATTATCAATTTTATGAAAAGGTGCCGTATCCATATGTTTACGGATATTGTCCAAAAAAGTGCAGTAAAATCAAGCGTGCATGGTGTCCATGACTATGGCACGCCAAATTCACAAAAATGAGCTAAACATAGTTTCTCAGTCGCTAACTAGGTTTATCGGCTGTTTACTATAGTTTACGGATCCTAAACTATAGTTAACGATTCGTTAACTATAGTTTACATCTATGACTATATTTCACGAATGTAAACTATAGTTAACGCGATAATCTATGTCTCATATCTGTAAACTATAGTTAACACTGAAAACAATCATTTGCGATTGTTAAACATAGTTTATCTGATAAATATAGTTTCACAATTGTGAAACTATAATTAACAACTCTAAACTATAGTTCACGAATGCAAATTGTATTATTAAGACATTAAGGCGCCAAATTCACAAAAATGTTATAAACATAGTTTTACGTTTGTAAAGCATGGTTTAAATGACAGTTAACTATAGTTTAGAACCGAAAACTATAATTAACGATTGTAAAACATAGTTTTTCTGATAAATATAGTTTCACAATCGTGAAACTATATTTATCAACCCTAAACTATTTACGAATGTAAACTATAGTTTACAGATGTGAATCTATATTTATCAGCAAAAACTATTGTTTACGTGTCTTTCCAGACAGAAAAACATAGATTTGCATTCGTAAACTAGAGTTTACAGATGTGAAATATAGATTAACATCGGTAAATATAGTTTAGGATCCGTAAACTATAGTTAACAGCGATAAACCTAGTTTATCGACTGTGAAACTATGTTTTGCTAATTTATGTGAATTTGGCGTGCTTTAGATTTGTAAACCGTAGTTTACTGATCATAAAACCCTATTTATCAGATAAACTAAGTTTAACAACCGCAAACGATTGTTTTCAGTGTTAACTATAGTTTACAGATGTGAAACATAGATTATCGCGTTAACTATAGTTTACAGATGTGAAATATAGATAAACGTCGGTAACTATAGTTTACGATCCGTAAACTATAGTTAACAGTCGATAAACCTAGTTTATCGACTGTGAAACTATGTTTAGCTCATTTTTGTGAATTTGGCGTGCCATACTATTGCACGCCAAATGGTTTACAGATGTGAAACATATCTGAATTAACGTCGCTAACTATAGTTTTCTGCCCGAAAACTACAGTTTACAACCGATAAACTTAGTTTATCGACTGTAAAACTATGTTTAAGCTCATTTTGTGAAATTAGCGTGCCATAAATTTGAAATATAGATGATTATCGTTAACCATATTTTTATGTTCGTAAACTACAGTTTACACCCGATAAAACCAGTTTATCGTCTGTGAAACTATGTTTTGCTCATTTTTGTGAATTTGGCGTGCAATAGGTGTCGCCAGAGACATATCAGGCACTTAGCATCGTTTTTGAAAGTGGGGGGGGGGGGGGACCTCGTGAAAAAAAGGAAACACCCTCCCCCCAAAAGGAAACTCTCGAATCACAATTTATCAAATTATGAAATACCTAATGGGGGGGGGGGGGGGAGGGAGAGAGAGACAATTTGCGTAATATTCCCTTTTCTCTAAATTTCACTCTCGATTTTCATTTCTTAAAGATATGCTCCCCAAAAACCGTGACAACTCCACTGTAATTCATTTTTATATATTCAAATTTCAGAAAAATGTCTGCTGCGAGAAAAAGTGTGTGTATGGGGGGGGGGGTACTATAGCAATTAACAATTAAGCAATTATCTTATCTGGTCAAATTTCCGTTTTGCACATATTTTTTCGATACCCAATTTTCCCGTCATGTGCAAAAAGGGAGTTCAAACCTACTATATATTTCCCGACGCGATTATCTCTCTTTGTATGATTCATTCATTTAAACCAGCTCTAAAACGAGCGTTCCGATTAGTCGTATCAAAGTATTTTTCAACCAATGCGAAATAGCCTCTCTTAGAGTTTTAGGCAATTTGTTAAAAAAGTAGTTCTTACGCGTATTAATCAATCGGTAGTGAAAGAAAATGGTCATATTTGGTAGATAAAGATACAAGAGTTGTTGTTTATATATAAAAGATAACATTTAATTAATATTGGAGTATCATCATCTACTGCTTCAGAAAAGGTGAATTTTCACCAGTAATATATTTTGTCGCGGAGCTAGTTCAGAGAGGTGCTGTACGTCTCCATCATGTCGGACAATCAGCGAGACCTCCGAAATCCTCAAATAATGTAAAAATGGATAAGCTGCATATTCAGTGTATAATGTGAAAGCGATAATTATGATATTGATGTAAAAATGGGGAACTGTTTGTGCCCAGATAACTCCAATCTTAACAATTCGGCCGCTCAGCCCGCGTCAAATGTCCAGCCTCCTCAGCTGAAACCATCAGAGCCAAATGGAGCAATTGTTTCTCCGAATCAAGTGACGATAACAACACCTCCACAGCCGGCTAGTCCTGTGATTAATCCACTAACAGTTCTTCCGCAGTCCGGCCCTACTCCTGAGTCGACCCCCTCCACAGTCAAAACATTTGTAGCTCTTTATGATTATGATGCGAGAACCGATGAAGATCTCAGCTTTCGTAAAGGAGAGCATTTAGAGATAATAAATGATACACAAGGTGACTGGTGGCTTGCTAGGTCAAGGACAACCAAAAATGAAGGCTACATACCATCCAACTATGTAGCTAAACTAAAGAGTTTAGAATCAGAACCGTAAGTGTTGTGTCTTGAATTGTTATAGTCTGGCCAGTTAGCTTATTAAATCACAATATGATTGCAGCAAGTCAGTTATCACTTGACTGTATGTTAAAAACAATAACTGTGTTCATTGAATAAGTTTTTTGTTCTGTACAAAAATAAGTTTTGGATCTGTTTTATTTCCTATGCATCATCATATACATCACTCTATACATCTCTAAAATTCAGTTTTTGAAGTAGTTCACATTTATATTATACTACATGTATTTGGTTTATCATAGATGTATGTTGTTATGCACCACCTGTGTAAAAAAAATGTTGTGCTGAAAAGTGATATCATATCAAATATAGAGTACATACTTTGTGCTTCTTGGTGGTATTTGTAGGGTTTTTTTCAACTGAAGAAAAATTGACAAATTAAAAGAAACTAATGAATGCAAAGTCTAACATAAGAATAAGTATTGCCACTTTAGTCCCTATTGAGTAAGCATCCACCCGTTGACTAGCTTTAATACTCATCTTGTGTTTACAGCTTAATTTTATTGATTTCATCTTTCGCTAAAAAATGTACTGCTTTAATGGCTTTCAAGGAAATTCAAACAGTTATCATATGGCCAGAAATTAGTCCTGATAAACTTGTTTTGGAACATTATGTAAGAATTTGGTAAAACCAAACAAAATTGATTGGCAGTTGCATCAAAAATTCAATCCTGGTGTTAAACATTTTGATAAGGCATGAGCGTGGATTCAGGAATCCAAACCCAAGGGTTCATTTCTAACTTTTCTGCACATTATTCAGGCCGCATTATTCCAGCCACACTAGTGTTAACTGTTGCTTGTTATTTATTTTTGACAGAAAAATCAAATTGCCTGTTGACTATACAGGCAATTTGATTTTGCTGTCAAAAATGAATAACAAGGCTGAAATTTACCAAAGTTTTTAAAAATTCTTGAAAATCTTGTTATCAGCAAGTTCCATCATTCTCACCATCGTATTTTAAAACTCACTGTATGTTATATTTTTTAAAAGTTCGACGGCTTATGCTAACCTGTATAAAAAAAACCCCAATATTTGACAAATATTGTACATGCTAAATATAAATTTATATAATATGTTTTAAATTGATGGATAACAAATACAGGGTTCGACATTAATATTAGCCTGTTAGCCTCTGACAATTTAAAACATATTATATTATATAATACGTTTTAAATTGTCAGAGGCTAACAGGCTAATGTTAATGTTGAACCCTGTATATCAGTTATAAATTTATTGCTAGAACCTCATCAGTTATGAAAATACTTTCTAAAATCAAGAATTTAAGAATTATTGTTTTATTCTAAATATAGAAAATAAAGGGGGAAAAAAGAATATCCAATTTACAAGGGCATTAAACATTATGAATTGTCCACCAACGTGAACCAAAGTTTAAGCTGATTTTAATACACCTTTCACACTAGGAATATTTTATGTTGTTTATAAACTTCTGAATCCTTTGTGACAATTTACTAGAAAAATATTATATTGCTGTAGTCGAGATTGACTAAATACAGTTAGGCCTTTTTAAAAAAAAATACTATTTGACCCTTTAATCATGTTTAAAATGTTGTAATTTTTATTTTGTTGCAGGTGGTATTTTGGTAAGATTAAGCGAGTTGAAGCTGAAAAGAAATTGTTATCTGTAGAGAATGAACATGGTGCTTACCTTATCAGAGACAGTGAAAGCAGGCGCAATGACTATTCTCTTTCTGGTAAGAAAATTTGTCTTAATCTGTTTAAAGTTCTTTGAGAGAATATTAGATACATGCATTTGTATTATCTTTTCATTAAGCATAGTAAGTTCCAGATACTTTACCCGTCAAAATATTAACTTTGAATTTTTGTTTTTCTTCGTGTTTGTTAGAATATTCAAACTGACTTTAATTAGAAATTGTGCCTTTGCAAGATTGTATTATAATCTTAAAAATAGATACCGGGGTATTTAAAAAAATTAATTTGAATATTGTGTTTTAAGATTGCATGATCCAATAGGCATTTAATTGTGTCATCTTATTCGCTCATCTTCTTTGTCTTCAGCAATTGAGTTTATTCATTTTTGAGTGAAAAAAAAGCAGAGATGCTGGGCAACATATTAAGAAGATTCTATCATTTTGCTACATGTACTTAACTTGTAAACACTTTTTTCTAACAAGCAAATATTAAAGGTAAAAATTGGTTAGAATACTCAACACTAATGAACACTTTGATGACAAGGGAAGTAAGAAAAAAGTGAATTTTAGTGACACTGCAGAATATAAAGTGCAAAATTGGTGTTTGTCTTAAAAAGAAAATGAAACATCATGATTTGTTTAACCTCATTTGCTTTTAAGCTTAAAAACTCATTGTCAGTATTTTGTGTCATCCACCCTTGACTTCTGTTACCTGAAATGTATACTCAAGCGGGAAGGTGAACTGAAATCATAGGTATTGTGTAAACTTGACTAAGGACTGCATGATGGACAAAGACTTGTTAAATGTTAGTCAGGCTTTTAACCACAGGATACACCTTACTGGTTCCACTGAAATGCACCATCTCGAATAATTACAGTTCAGGCATGAGTGTACACCTGATCTTCATTCAACAGTAATATGATGTACTTGGTCTAATATTACAGGTCAGAAAGAGAACTGACTCTTGAACAAAGTCATTTTGTATAGGTATCTTGTGACATACCCTATTCATCTGTCCTTAATTTCTAGTAACATTTAGATTTGTAAATTGGCCTAGTAAGTTTGAAAGGTTAATTTTTTATAGTGAGAGATGGAGACACAGTGAAGCACTACAGAATTCGACAGCTGGATGAGGGAGGGTTCTTCATTGCTCGTCGTGTCACCTTCCGAACTCTGTCGGAGCTAGTGGATCACTATAACTTGGAGGCTGACGGACTATGTGTTAACCTTCGCAGGCCCTGTACTCAGGTCAGAAACTTGTCTTCAACACCCTATCCCCCCCCCCCCCCCAATCCCAGTATCCCAGTAATCCGCTATACACCACGTTAAAAGAACTCCTTAATGTTAATTTTAGGGGTGGATGGTATGAGGTTTAACAAAAAATAAAGTTAAGATGCATGAGAGGGGGGGGGGGGGATGACTGTTGTAGCTTGTAGACTGGTGATGATGTAATAGATCAGCAGACAATGGGCTGCAGAATGAGTCAACTCTGTTTTAAGTCTGTTGATGAACTATGTAACAGTTCCAAGTGTGGCCCATTAGCATAGCATGTATTGATTTCTCTGTAACAACATTAGCACTTGCTGAACTGGTATAGTCTTTGCATGTCAGCGAGGTGTCAGACAACACCATTATTGTACACTGTCAATACAGCAAGGGCTCAGTAGTAAGGCAGCAGCATTGATCAAGTGGAAAGGAAGCTCCTCCTTAGATTAAGTGGTTCCACTTGAAGGCTCCCACAGATGTAGTATTTATTCTGAACATATGGACACTTCGCATCAATTGTCTGTTCAGAGTATGCCCAGTGCTTGTAAATTTTGTCAATAAACTTTGATTAAGAAAAATATCTGTATGAAATTTGAAGATTAACTGCTCTCTTGTTAGTGTTATGTAAGAAATCAAAAATGATGACTAATGTGTATATGTATTCTGAAATCCTTTCTATTTTTATAATTTTTTTTTTTTTTTTTACAAAAAATAAGAATTCTGACTCTTTTACTTTTGAGTAGAAATATAGAAAAATGGATGTAGAAGATGTTTAGGGATGATATATTGATTTTCTGCCAGATAATCTTATTTTAATAGAGGGGCATTTTCTGTGAAATTCTCAGAGGACTTCTCTGTATGTCCTGTTGTCGTGGTTTGCTGCCAGCTATGTCAATATTAATTCTGAAAGCTTTAAATCTTTCTCCATGCAGGAAAGTAAAATGTTTCCCCATTCTCAAATAGGTTTAATCATTTTTCTTGAACATTTATTGCAAATATGCAAGCAAACATCATAATTTCAAAAATAAAGTCTTCTGTGTAATGCAAATATACAGAATCAGGAAGTGATATTTGACCAACTCTTGACATTGTGTGTATAAAATGTCCTCTTTTCTAAAATGGTTTCATACAAAGTTATGTTTAAGGTAGACATATTTTATGTTTCCGTGGGTGACCCAAACAATTTCCCATGCACTCTAAATTCCTTTGTTTGTATTGCTGTCTTAAGTTGGCGTATGATTAAGACAAAATCCTCCTTTTAAAAACTGCTACATCATTGCCACATCTTGTACAAATATTGTATTGAAGATCCAAGCCTGATCAAATTCAAATAGAAGGCATTGTTGACTTTTTTATGGCGTCGAGCGAAGCTCGAAAGCCATCTAGGGATCGTACGTCCGGAAGTTACATTTTTAGGAGCCAAACAACTCAAATGAGTGCAAAGTTTTCGTATGTGTTTCAAGAAAAATAGATGACATACTTCAATTTCGAGCAGAACTGTACGTCAACAAAACAAGTTTGCAGATTCGAAATGGTTGCCGTCTTTAAAAATGTTCACATTTTATTGAAAACAATATGTCTCGGTTTCAGCGGATGAATACACTAGCACCGAGACACATGCGATAGCTGGGCTTACATACTCAATTTGGTTATGAAATGTACTAGCCTGCAAAATAGATGATTTTGTATCCATATCGAAAATTGACAATGCACAAATGTTTGATCTTGTAGAAACAAAACTTCCTAATCGAGCGATAAGTACATCTTCAGGTTGCACAACACTATTAATTTTTACTATATATTCTTACCAAAATTACGCAACTTTAGATACGGGTAGCAAGTTTAAAACAAACTTCTGGGTAAATTCCTCTTTACAACTTTTAAAACAATTGTTCCTAACCAATTTAGTAGCAAAAAACACACAGCCATCCACAAAGGCACGAGAGTTTGTTTACATCAAAGTTACACATGTGCTTGAAAATCATGTCCGAGCCCTTTCACACCCCTGCCTAAACAACTGACATCAAAAATTCAAGTGACCTCGTAGTTTTACAAAGGTGGGAAAATCAGGCATTTTACATGTTGTTTTTTATCTCAAAAAAAAGTACAGTCCCTGTCGCTGGCGGAAAACTCCTAAAAACGAAGGGGAACTCGGGAATTATTTTCACTCAGCCATGTTTTGACGTGAACCTTCGAAAAAATAGTGTTGTGATACCTGCAAGTAATCTATTATTTTACACTCGCTAAAATAAAAACTGAAAACACAAAAACATTTATTGTGGAACACATGTGGAAAGTTTTACTGAATTCTGTAGCTATATCATAAAGTTATGAGCGATTATTAAAACCATGGTGCTCGCGGTGGCCTCTGATTTATGAAAATATGTTAAAAGTTATACTGTATGTAATTTCACGGCGTGTTAATTTTGAATGATTTTTTTGGTTCTAATGTGTGCAAATATGCATGTTTATTCACAAGACAATGCAAACTTGTTGATATCATGACGACCCGAGAATATATACATGTACAAGTTTAGCGAACCCTGCCTTTGGGGGGAGGGGTTGAAAAACTGCCGTTATATTATTCAATTTTAAAGAATTGGCGTGCATTTTCATATAAATTAGCATTGTCAGGTTCTAATAAAACTAATGCGGGTGTTGGATCATAGCTAAATTCATATTTTACTTTAATATTGGCGTTTTATGGGCATAATTTTATAGATTCTGTATACCATACAAGCGTCTAAATAACTCATTTTACACAAAATTCGTATTACATAAAAGCTTTTTTGGTTTACGACGATAAAACCAACTTTCTGGATAAGCTGCTGTATAATTTTGGGGCAGTTTGGACGGTCCGATACACTATAATCGGGTCGCTGTTTGATGTTCTACGAAATTTCAGAGGAAATCTGGGCTAATTTTGTATGCGCCATTGACAGCAAAATAAGAGAGGTGCCGGCCACAAATGCTCATTGTTGGTGATTTCTAATCTACACACATCGATAGAACGCCAAAAAACTCCACTTTATGACTTAAAACACATCATAACAATTTTCCTTCAGGTTGCACAACACTATTAATTTTTACTATATATTCTTACCAAAATTACGCAACTTTAGATACGGGTAGCAAGTTTAAAACAAACTTCTGGGTAAATTCCTCTTTACAACTTTTAAAACAATTGTTCCTAACCAATTTAGTAGCAAAAAACACACAGCCATCCACAAAGGCACGAGAGTTTGTTTACATCAAAGTTACACATGTGCTTGAAAATCATGTCCGAGCCCTTTCACACCCCTGCCTAAACAACTGACATCAAAAATTCAAGTGACCTCGTAGTTTTACAAAGGTGGGAAAATCAGGCATTTTACATGTTGTTTTTTATCTCAAAAAAAAGTACAGTCCCTGTCGCTGGCGGAAAACTCCTAAAAACGAAGGGGAACTCGGGAATTATTTTCACTCAGCCATGTTTTGACGTGAACCTTCGAAAAAATAGTGTTGTGATACCTGCAAGTAATCTATTATTTTACACTCGCTAAAATAAAAACTGAAAACACAAAAACATTTATTGTGGAACACATGTGGAAAGTTTTACTGAATTCTGTAGCTATATCATAAAGTTATGAGCGATTATTAAAACCATGGTGCTCGCGGTGGCCTCTGATTTATGAAAATATGTTAAAAGTTATACTGTATGTAATTTCACGGCGTGTTAATTTTGAATGATTTTTTTGGTTCTAATGTGTGCAAATATGCATGTTTATTCACAAGACAATGCAAACTTGTTGATATCATGACGACCCGAGAATATATACATGTACAAGTTTAGCGAACCCTGCCTTTGGGGGGAGGGGTTGAAAAACTGCCGTTATATTATTCAATTTTAAAGAATTGGCGTGCATTTTCATATAAATTAGCATTGTCAGGTTCTAATAAAACTAATGCGGGTGTTGGATCATAGCTAAATTCATATTTTACTTTAATATTGGCGTTTTATGGGCATAATTTTATAGATTCTGTATACCATACAAGCGTCTAAATAACTCATTTTACACAAAATTCGTATTACATAAAAGCTTTTTTGGTTTACGACGATAAAACCAACTTTCTGGATAAGCTGCTGTATAATTTTGGGGCAGTTTGGACGGTCCGATACACTATAATCGGGTCGCTGTTTGATGTTCTACGAAATTTCAGAGGAAATCTGGGCTAATTTTGTATGCGCCATTGACAGCAAAATAAGAGAGGTGCCGGCCACAAATGCTCATTGTTGGTGATTTCTAATCTACACACATCGATAGAACGCCAAAAAACTCCACTTTATGACTTAAAACACATCATAACAATTTTCCTTCAGGTTGCACAACACTATTAATTTTTACTATATATTCTTACCAAAATTACGCAACTTTAGATACGGGTAGCAAGTTTAAAACAAACTTCTGGGTAAATTCCTCTTTACAACTTTTAAAACAATTGTTCCTAACCAATTTAGTAGCAAAAAACACACAGCCATCCACAAAGGCACGAGAGTTTGTTTACATCAAAGTTACACATGTGCTTGAAAATCATGTCCGAGCCCTTTCACACCCCTGCCTAAACAACTGACATCAAAAATTCAAGTGACCTCGTAGTTTTACAAAGGTGGGAAAATCAGGCATTTTACATGTTGTTTTTTATCTCAAAAAAAAGTACAGTCCCTGTCGCTGGCGGAAAACTCCTAAAAACGAAGGGGAACTCGGGAATTATTTTCACTCAGCCATGTTTTGACGTGAACCTTCGAAAAAATAGTGTTGTGATACCTGCAAGTAATCTATTATTTTACACTCGCTAAAATAAAAACTGAAAACACAAAAACATTTATTGTGGAACACATGTGGAAAGTTTTACTGAATTCTGTAGCTATATCATAAAGTTATGAGCGATTATTAAAACCATGGTGCTCGCGGTGGCCTCTGATTTATGAAAATATGTTAAAAGTTATACTGTATGTAATTTCACGGCGTGTTAATTTTGAATGATTTTTTTGGTTCTAATGTGTGCAAATATGCATGTTTATTCACAAGACAATGCAAACTTGTTGATATCATGACGACCCGAGAATATATACATGTACAAGTTTAGCGAACCCTGCCTTTGGGGGGAGGGGTTGAAAAACTGCCGTTATATTATTCAATTTTAAAGAATTGGCGTGCATTTTCATATAAATTAGCATTGTCAGGTTCTAATAAAACTAATGCGGGTGTTGGATCATAGCTAAATTCATATTTTACTTTAATATTGGCGTTTTATGGGCATAATTTTATAGATTCTGTATACCATACAAGCGTCTAAATAACTCATTTTACACAAAATTCGTATTACATAAAAGCTTTTTTGGTTTACGACGATAAAACCAACTTTCTGGATAAGCTGCTGTATAATTTTGGGGCAGTTTGGACGGTCCGATACACTATAATCGGGTCGCTGTTTGATGTTCTACGAAATTTCAGAGGAAATCTGGGCTAATTTTGTATGCGCCATTGACAGCAAAATAAGAGAGGTGCCGGCCACAAATGCTCATTGTTGGTGATTTCTAATCTACACACATCGATAGAACGCCAAAAAACTCCACTTTATGACTTAAAACACATCATAACAATTTTCCTTCAGGTTGCACAACACTATTAATTTTTACTATATATTCTTACCAAAATTACGCAACTTTAGATACGGGTAGCAAGTTTAAAACAAACTTCTGGGTAAATTCCTCTTTACAACTTTTAAAACAATTGTTCCTAACCAATTTAGTAGCAAAAAACACACAGCCATCCACAAAGGCACGAGAGTTTGTTTACATCAAAGTTACACATGTGCTTGAAAATCATGTCCGAGCCCTTTCACACCCCTGCCTAAACAACTGACATCAAAAATTCAAGTGACCTCGTAGTTTTACAAAGGTGGGAAAATCAGGCATTTTACATGTTGTTTTTTATCTCAAAAAAAAGTACAGTCCCTGTCGCTGGCGGAAAACTCCTAAAAACGAAGGGGAACTCGGGAATTATTTTCACTCAGCCATGTTTTGACGTGAACCTTCGAAAAAATAGTGTTGTGATACCTGCAAGTAATCTATTATTTTACACTCGCTAAAATAAAAACTGAAAACACAAAAACATTTATTGTGGAACACATGTGGAAAGTTTTACTGAATTCTGTAGCTATATCATAAAGTTATGAGCGATTATTAAAACCATGGTGCTCGCGGTGGCCTCTGATTTATGAAAATATGTTAAAAGTTATACTGTATGTAATTTCACGGCGTGTTAATTTTGAATGATTTTTTTGGTTCTAATGTGTGCAAATATGCATGTTTATTCACAAGACAATGCAAACTTGTTGATATCATGACGACCCGAGAATATATACATGTACAAGTTTAGCGAACCCTGCCTTTGGGGGGAGGGGTTGAAAAACTGCCGTTATATTATTCAATTTTAAAGAATTGGCGTGCATTTTCATATAAATTAGCATTGTCAGGTTCTAATAAAACTAATGCGGGTGTTGGATCATAGCTAAATTCATATTTTACTTTAATATTGGCGTTTTATGGGCATAATTTTATAGATTCTGTATACCATACAAGCGTCTAAATAACTCATTTTACACAAAATTCGTATTACATAAAAGCTTTTTTGGTTTACGACGATAAAACCAACTTTCTGGATAAGCTGCTGTATAATTTTGGGGCAGTTTGGACGGTCCGATACACTATAATCGGGTCGCTGTTTGATGTTCTACGAAATTTCAGAGGAAATCTGGGCTAATTTTGTATGCGCCATTGACAGCAAAATAAGAGAGGTGCCGGCCACAAATGCTCATTGTTGGTGATTTCTAATCTACACACATCGATAGAACGCCAAAAAACTCCACTTTATGACTTAAAACACATCATAACAATTTTCCTTCAGGTTGCACAACACTATTAATTTTTACTATATATTCTTACCAAAATTACGCAACTTTAGATACGGGTAGCAAGTTTAAAACAAACTTCTGGGTAAATTCCTCTTTACAACTTTTAAAACAATTGTTCCTAACCAATTTAGTAGCAAAAAACACACAGCCATCCACAAAGGCACGAGAGTTTGTTTACATCAAAGTTACACATGTGCTTGAAAATCATGTCCGAGCCCTTTCACACCCCTGCCTAAACAACTGACATCAAAAATTCAAGTGACCTCGTAGTTTTACAAAGGTGGGAAAATCAGGCATTTTACATGTTGTTTTTTATCTCAAAAAAAAGTACAGTCCCTGTCGCTGGCGGAAAACTCCTAAAAACGAAGGGGAACTCGGGAATTATTTTCACTCAGCCATGTTTTGACGTGAACCTTCGAAAAAATAGTGTTGTGATACCTACATAAACCAACTAGTGAACTACTTTCACTTTGTAAACAACGTGAATGGGTGCTTTCTTTTATCTACCCCCGATCTTTTCGGCCCGTGTCATTTGGATCCTTGTGAATTTTAGATGAAATTGATAATAAGAGACAGAGTGGTTATCAGCAGTATACAATATATAGAATTAAACACAATAATAATTTAAATATTTATTTCCATATAAATAGAGAAAAAAAATCTAAAAAATTTTTAACTCCTAAGATATTACTATAAACTTAAATTTTCAATTGAAATTCAAAACTTTTTAAGAATTAGGTGAGCAAATTTGTAATGAATTGTAATTTTATAAGTTATGTGATAAATAACATTTTCTATTTTTTTTTTTTTTAAATTTTTTTGATAATTTATGGAAAACAAAATACCAGCTTTTGAACTTGGTCATTTTTTGGCAAAATATTGCATATAGGGTACCATCATTGTATGGATAAGTCCTCCTACAGTTTTCAAAATAGGAAGTTGTTCTTTTGCAGATCAATTAAACATATATCAGAGGTATGCATATTGCTAGGATTTTGATTTTCGATAATTTATGAAAATAATACCAGCTTTTGAACTTGGTCATTTTTTGGCAAAATATTGCATATAGGGTACCCTCATTGTACGGATAAGTCCTCCTACAGTTTTCAAAATAGGAAGTTGTTCTTTTGCAGATCAGTTATACATATATCAGAGGTATGCATATTGCTAGGATTTTGATTTTCGATAATTTATGAAAAAAATACCAGCTTTTGAACTTTGTCATTTTTTGGCAAAATATTGCATATAGGGTACCCTCATTGTACGGATAAGTCCTCCTACAGTTTTCAAAACAGGAAGTTGTTCTTTTGCAGATCAATTACACATATATCAGAGGTATGCATATTGTTAGGATTTTGATTTTCGATAATTTATGAAAAAAATACCAGCTTTTGAACTTAGTCATTTTTGGCAAAATATTGCATATAGGGTACCCTCATTGTACGGATAACTCCTCCTACAGTTCTCAAGATAGGAAATTTTTCTTTTGCAGATCAGTTATACATATATCAGAGGTGTGCTTATTGCTAGGAGTTTGGTTACAGATAATTTATGAAAAGAAATTGCTTGTATTTTGGTTACTGATAATTTATGAAAAAAATACCAGCTTTTGAAGTTAAGTCAATTTTTAGCAAAATATTGCATATAGGGTTACCTCATTGTACGGATAACTATTCCTACAGTTTTATAGATAAAAAGTTGTTCTTTTGCAGATTAATTGTACATGTATCAGAGGTGTGAATATTTTAAGGATTTTTATTTCTGATTATTTATGAAAAAAATACCAGCTTTTGAACTTAGTCTTTTTTTAGCAAAATATTGCATATGAGGTACTTTATTTCACTGGATATGGGTTGGCATGGATTATGGATACAGTTCACATATAAAAAGAAAACCCAGTTAGCTGTCTCATTGACAGCTTTTCACTTGTTTAAAAAATTATTTAGGTTTTTACTCTTCAAATTAACTTTAACTCGACGCCATTGTGGCCCTTCAGGCCTTTGATTCTTCTTTTGATTTCTAAAACACCTTGGCTTATTTGGTCCTCTAAAAGTGTACAGAACTGTATTTTTTCTCACCCTTTTATCTAGACCACTGTATAAATACACCAAATATTTTCACAAACTTATGTTTGTTTGATGAATTTATTTAATGACTGTAAGTTTTGAAACCAGTTTCCTATCATCTTTCTTCGGAAAAAATGAAGTTCTATTCTAGTAAAAGAAATACTGGTACTTAACAATCATAAAAGCCTGTTAATTTTTTATTTATACATGTATCGTTATAATTTTATCTAATAGCTGTTTGAGCTAGAACATTTCAGTGTGCCCCCTTCCAACAAAAATAATACCTAACATTGTAGAGACATGGTTATATCAATGCACTGCTACATTTTATTACAGATAGAGAAACCACAGACAATAGGATTGTCTTATAACACCAAAGACCAATGGGAGATCCCCAAGTCCTCACTGAAACTGCTGAGAAACATTGGGCATGGTCAGTTTGGAGAGGTATGGGAGGGTCTGTGGAACAGCACCACCCCTGTCGCCATCAAAACTCTGAAACCAGGTCAGTACCTACCAAAACTGCTGTGTTCGACTCATATTGGAACTGAACTAGGTCACTTTTAAACATTAATAAATGAACATTTAATTTTATTTATTTCTATAATGTTGATCATTCTGGTCAAGCTTCTCAAGACTAAGCCCATTTAGGGCCGAGTATAGTAATTAAGGCCTTATTATGGAATTATTAAATCTGATAAACCAATTTTGACTGTTACTTTTTCAGATTTAAATAAGTATTAAAAACACATATTTGATATTAAGTATCATGCACAATTTTCAAAATTAATTACTATAAGCCATAGTGCATGCTTTTTTGTTGATTCAAGATTTTTAGCCCCATCTTTTAAGACAAGATGTATACAAATGACAGTGTCACAGTAGTATTTATTAAAATGACTGTAGGAACAATGGATCCTAAGGATTTCCTGGCAGAAGCACAGATAATGAAGAAGCTGAGACATCCCAAGTTGATCCAGTTGTATGCAGTGTGTACACAAGATGAGCCTATCTACATCATCACTGAACTGATGCGGCATGGTAGCTTACTGGAATACTTACAGGGTATGTAGACCACTGGGATATAGTCAGAAAACAACTGACCCAAGCAGTTCCAATCTGTTTGCATTGAAATCAATTTCAACATTTTATTTTTATTTTGAAGGTAAGGGCAGGACTCTGAAGCTGCCACAGTTGATTGATGTGGCTGCTCAGATTGCTAGTGGTATGGCGTATTTGGAATCACAGAACTACATCCACCGTGACCTGGCTGCCCGTAATATACTCGTATCCGACAACAACACTGTCAAGATAGCCGACTTTGGATTAGCCAGAGTTATAAAGGTAATTGAAGATGTCTATATCTGTACCGTCTTGTTTGAGTAGTAAACTTTTATTTCTATTGATCTTTTTTTTTCAAGGGAGATTGGGAAGGGAGTTTATGCATGATAGATTAAAATAAATGTTAATGATATTGAGACCTCTATTTGAAATGTTTATTATGATCTTTTGTAGGAGGATGAATATGAAGCAAGAGTGGGTGCCAGGTTCCCGATCAAATGGACAGCACCTGAAGCTGCCAATTACAACCGCTTCACCATTAAGTCAGATGTGTGGTCATTCGGAATCCTCCTGACAGAAATTGTTACTTATGGAAGAATACCATATCCAGGTTTGTACAGTTAGTTGTGTGATGAATCATTTGTAAATAACAGTTAAATTTTTGTTGTTTCTAAAAGACTATAATTACAATATTTTTTGGAGTTAAAATAAGCTCCTCAGTTTAGTCACTTGTTATACCAACAGTACATATGAAGTAGCCTGAATCTCTGAACATTCACATCGACAAGAGAATTTGCTCCGTACAGCCATTCTTTAAAAAGACTGCATATTAATCACAGATATCATTATAAATACAGTAAATGATATCTTTCTCATTAAGATGTATTTATATGCGACAACTGGCATGAATCAGGAAGCAGCAATCTTCAGATATTGGCCATCCAAATTGAGTGTAGTGCACAATAATGATTTGATTTACGCTTTCAATGGCAGTGTGCATACATGTTCTCTCAATCTTGCTGTAGGTATGACCAATGCCGAAGTCCTTCACCAAGTAGAACATGGCTACAGAATGCCCTGTCCCCCGAACTGTCCCAAGCCTCTGTACGATATCATGCTGGAGTGTTGGAGGAAGGAGGAGATGGAGAGACCCACTTTTGAGACCTTGCAGTGGAAGCTGGAGGAGTTCTTCACCATAGAGGGCTCCGACTACAAGGAAGCGGCCAGTGTCAGATAAAGTCCCACTACTCACGTACAGGAATCTATTGCTGCCTGACTTTGTTTTGTGCTCACTGTTGACGTTGACTTGAGGGGTTGTCGAGGAGGACTCTGACAGAACCACGGATTCACCGAGTCCATGACCAAGTGGAACACATTGCTGTATTATCTGCTCATTAGCTTTTATTTAGTGCAATCGATGAAGCAAAGCTTTTGTACAGGTTGTAGTTTAAGTTTCAGAGCTGCTTCAAGAGTGATGTTTTAAAAAAGAAATCTTTTTATCTAGTCAATATGATTCAGGTTTAGAGCAAAAATGTGTATGCCTTTTCAGAACAGAGGTGGAAACAGCAATATTCCTGGTTGTTCATCATTCAAGGGGCAGTGTTATAACATATTATGACTACTATCAAGAGTGTTTTAAAAAGTTTATCAAGATTTTATAAATATATATATGCATGTATATAAAAATGATTATGGAAACTTTGCATAATTTTAAAAAATTATTTCAATAGAATATCATGAATTATATATTTAAAATGTATGGTATATATTTTGGACTGAGTACCAGCAAGAATAAGTCGTAAACATGATTCTATTTGTATTTGATGTTGTATTTTTTAGATGCTTTATTTGCATTAACCAACTCAACAAATATACCTTAGGTTGTGAGAGAAATTTTCAGTAGGTTGTATTTTAATCATATAAAACAAGGAATGGTGCCAAAAAAGTTTCTTAATACACTGTACTTTGTTTAACTTATCTCCACTGATTCAATTTCTGAAACATAGTTCAGTGCCCCTACACTTAATATCATATTAGAGTATCATTATTGTAAAATATCAGTATCGGTTCATTTCTAACACAAAGGTTGTCTTAAGGTTCAAGTGTTACAGAGAAAGGTTGTTTTAAGGTTTACGTTTAGCCAGGAGAAAGTTTGGTGAAGTCTATGACCACAAACTAGTTTGGAACTTACCGTAATCAATATCCTCATGGTCCTTCCATGGAGTTCAGAAGAAATTGTAACCAAATGCATCTATTTCATAACATCACATCAGATTTGCAATGATCATAGCACTTATATACTGATTATAATCCATGAATTTTCAGTTCATACTTTTACTGTTTAGAAGGTGCAATGCATGATATGTATTGTGTGAATAAGTAAGAGCATTATTGTTTCCCAATGTGTGAACCATTCAGAGCAATTTGTAAAGTGCACAACTCAGCAGGTGCAACACCAGGAACAATTTTAAATTGTATGTACATTGTATCATTTTTATGAAATAAGGTTGTACTCTTTTAAGCAGTTACTTAGTTGTATTGTTTAGTGTACCACTGCATCCTTGGTAGACCAGCTGTCTGTACCCATTCATGTGCTAAGGACCAGTTATCTCCCCTTTCTGCCTCTGTTATTAACACGTCAGTGCTCTGTAGTCTGTCACATTTGTCATTATTAATTGTCATGTGAAGTATATATTGTCATCAAATAAAAAAATACTAATTAAAAAAGGATGATTTACTTTTTTCCACACTTTAATCTTTGGCTGTAAAGCACTAATATGGAATCATTACAATTCATGGTGGCTTATTTTTGTGGATACCTTCTTACAATGAATCTGTCAATGAAGTGTGAAACAAAGTCATATTGGTATATGTTAGTACAAAATAATTCTTCACTCTTTCCTAATCATATTCCCTTTGAAGTAGACCTGCCTGGCCTGTTATTTGAATAAATTTGAAAGCCCTTTCCCTAAGGATGCTTTGTACCAATTTAAATTAAAATTGACCTATTGTTTCTGAAGAAAATATTTAAATTACCAAGCCATATGTCCACTCTTTTTTAATTATCTTTCCTTTGAAGAGGACCTGACCCTTTATTTAAACAAATTTGAAAGCCCTTTTTCCCAAAATGTTTTGTATCATATTTAACTGAAGTTGACCAAGTGGTTGTGGAGAATTTTGAAACATCCAACCATATTTTTACTCTTTCTTAATTATCTCCCAGTTTGACTTTATTTGAACAAACTTGTAAGCCCCTCCCTCAAAGATGCTTTGTACCAACTCTAATTGAAATTGACCCTATCATTTCTAGAAGAAAAGATTTTTAAATCACCCAGCCACATTTTCACTCTTTCTTACTGGCAATTGTCTTTGTTTTGAAAGGGACCTGGCCCTTTATTTGAACTAATTTGAAAGCCCTTTACCCAAAGATGCTTAATGCCAACTTTGATTGAAATTGACCTAGTGGTTTTGTTTACCAAAAGTACAGCAATCATCTGCAATAACCATGATCTTGTTAAGGATCCTTGACGCCCTTTTAAACTTCTACTTTTTATGACAGAACATCACAACATGGCAATTTTAACCCATGAAACGGCTTATATAGCCAAATGTTGGTGTCTATCTCTGTAGGGCAATGGTTGTAGCTTTGCTTTACTGAGCCACAGGTCCCGAGTTCAAATACTGCAATGCACACACAGGAATTACATTTTGGAGTACATGATAATTTGGCTTAGCCAGCACTGGGAAAAAGATATGTCAGATAACCCAGTAAAATATTAATGAACGTTCTAAGTAAGCACAATGGCCATCACACTGTTTAGTGCACGGGTACCAATAACATCTTAGAGCATTCAGCAAACTTCAGGCAATTGTGATACCTGCATCAAATTATGTTATAAATGAACAAGACAGAGAAAAAAGGCGAAAGTGTGAAGGTGAGCGTGCAAAGGCAAAGGAGCAATAGTAGTAGGGTTAGGGTGGGGCGGGAGTCGGGTAAAATTTCTATGTAGGAATACTTGGAAAATAATCTGTAACATTCTATTATAAAAAGCCAAATTGCTTAGAAAAGCTATAACTTTGGTAAAAGTATTCACAGAATGTGTGGATTCAAGTTTATCAAAACTGTTATTTTCGGGGGATAGGGTGGGGCCCTAAGGGGGAGGGGTTCTAATTTTTAAAATAGGAAAAAATTTTTGTAAATTATTCTCAAAAACTCAAATGCTATAATACAAGGTATTACTTATATGGGAGCATATGAAATATTTTGTCTTTTATCAGGAGTAACAAGGACAAAAGCCACACTCGAGAGTCATATTAAGAAACATCCTCTGCATTTAATGTTTTATGTTACAAAGATTTCTTTTTGATATACTATATTTTTAAAAGTTTGTAAAAATGGGCAGAAATTTGACCATATCAGATGTAACCCTTTGGTAAAGATAAAACTAATAATAACTAAGATTTGGTCATTAAAGGGCTCCAAAAACGTTAACCGGCCCTAGATACCTTATCCTCCTCCAGCATCTGAAACCTATGGCTCAGCCCTAACATTAGTGCCAGTCAAATGCATCAGTATCATAAGATGCAACATTCAAGTTTGGTGAAGATAGGACCAGTAATAACTTAGATATGACTATCAAAGGACATCCGCTTCAAAATCTTAGACCTGTTTCAAAAACCTTTACTTCCATCGGCATCTGAAATTCATGGCCCAAATTCAGCATCCAACTCCATTAGGAAGTCCAGATGCAAGTTTAGCAAAGAAAGGAAAAGAAATAACATGCATATGACCTGCTCCAAAAAATCTGTAAGCAGATGTTGACACCACAGGTATAGCATAAGCCTGCCTGGACTTCCTCTTTGTGAGCTAAACAGTCTTTTAAAAAAAATATCTTACCATTGATTCTCATTTATTTAATACACAGACTATATAAGTATTTAAGTATTAATGTGTATAATGTATTGTATTTGATAATTGAAGCTAAAAAATTTTGGTATGTTGTCAATGACAGTGTGTATGTACTGACGCAGCAATTACATGAATCCAGTCCTGCAGAGTTGATTCAGAATTAAAAATATTGAAACAAAACTTGTTCATTTATTGATACATTGTATGACATATACAAGAAAATTACCATATTTTGTTTCTTTTACTGCTGTGATAACCTCGTAACGTCATCATAGTTATCTTGCACAAAATCAGTTTGTTTAAAAATCGTTCATGTGTAAAGTTCAGTAATGATGTGATCACAGTAAAATTTCAGTACTGAGTATTATTTTCGTTCAGATAGATCTCCCAAATAGCAGTTTGACTGACCGCGCAGGTAGCTTTTAAAACATATAAAGTTTTGTTCTTAATTACCCAGTCCATAAAAGTGTATAAAAGAAAATTTCAATGTTGATATGCATTTATACATGTACATCTTAATTCGGATATGACACTTCAGTGCTGAATAAATCATTAAAAATTCAAGATATTTTTTTTTTTTATTGATTTCAAATTTTACGCTTTCATTTTTATTCCTCTTTTGATTCCTGATCTAATTCCTGATATCTCTCCTCCATATCGTGATGTTTCAGTCCGCACCTCTCGTACCTACAAAAAAAATCAACCTCTTAGTTTATAATATATGATATTAATTAAGCCAGCTAAGGGCAAACAACAGCATATGGTTGCAAAATAATGACAGGAGGTTTGTTGACCATATTGTTTATCAGAAAAATTGATTTTAAGCTAAATTTCCCTTTTAAAAATTTCTTATTTTAAAACTTGAAATGAAAAGGAGGAGGGGGTTTGCACGGTTTGAAAAACAACTGCATTTACAATATTTATGGCATGTACATTTATATCAAGATGCTTGCATAGTAACAAGTGGAAGCATTGATTCAATGCATTTAAATCATTTAACAAACAGAAACTTTTAAGAATCCCCTCTTTTTAACTATTCTTATGTAGTACTTTGACCTTTCCTGAATATAGAACAACATAAACAAAAACATGGCATGAGTCATATTTACATAAAAGTATCTTTCTTATTACTTAACAAATGACATTGAAAAGACTGACCATTAGAAATATCTTAGTGAAGCATTGTAAAGATTAATCAAAGTACTGAAGTACTGTCGGGATTATTATCAATTTTGAAATCAACGATATGTTATGCAAATTTTTATAATATGAATTCTCGAACTTTTCCGACAAGAATTTCGAGAAACCCCCATATGAATCATGTTGTGTAATATTTAAAGATAGAATTATTCCATCAAACTGTGTATCAGTAATCGAAATGTTTCTAAAAATTGTACACGTCTGGATCCAAGCAATATTGAGCTCTAGTCTCGTTCAACCAGACGCTCAGCTGTCTCCGTTAATCCCCGACTACCAAAAGAGACTCTATGCTTGTCGGAGATTTACGGAGACAGCCAAGCTTCTGATTGAAGGAGACTTTATTGAACTCTAGCGTAGGAATACATGCAACTACAAAAAACAATTGAATTGTTCGTACTATATAAAATCTGACTATTTTCAAGGTATTTATAGATACTTTTCCTTTGAAAAACAAAGGTACAGCATACAGTACACCGAATTTATCTATTATTTTTAAGATCTACGTCTTGTCAGCGGTGATGATTTTTGCTTAGGTCCAAACACTGTTTCACTTTCGGTTTGCCAGAGTAACTGCATAGGAGAGTTGATTAAAATCGACTCCCAAAAAAGGGAAAATCAGCTTGAGCAAATTATGACCATGTTCTATAAAGTTCATTGTGGCTATATTCCTGTATTGGTATTGGTGTCTAATGAGTTTGCTCAAGCATCTGCTACATTATGAAAATTTATAAGCTTACTATGAACAAGAGGCCCAGGGGCCACATCACTCACCTGAGCAACAATTGCCTTAATTCTGATCAAATTAGCATTACAGTATCAAAATATCTTGACAACTAAGTACAGTAGATCTTGCTAAAAAAAATTGAAAATGTGCCAATTTTTATCCACCTCTTTTTTTTTGGTAAATACCAAGCCCCATTTTTTGTTGTGCCCGTAAGAAGATATTTCTCTATTCCTATATACCCCCCCCCCCCCCCCATTTCGTGGCCCCACTTTTCTCTGGGGAATCATAGTTTCATCAAACTTAAATCTGCATAACCTATGCTTTCACACTAAGTACTGAGTTTTGGACAAAAAACTTATCCAGAATATTTTTAAAGATTTCTCTATATATTCCTATGTAAAAATTCAAACCGCCATCACGGCCCCGCCCTACCACTCGGGACTGTGATTTTGCAAACTTGAATTTACACTACCCGAGGATGCCTCTACACAAGTTTAAGCTTTTCTGGCCAAATAGTCTTTAAAAAGAAGATTTTTTAAGATTTTCTCTATATATTCCTATGTAAAAATTCATCCCCCATTGTGGCCTTACCCTACCCCTGGACTACTATTTAAACAAACTTGAATCTATACGACCTGGGGATGCTTCCACTCAAATTTGGGCTTCCCTGGCCTAATTGTCTTGAGAAGAAGATTTTTTAAGATTTTCTCTCTATATAAAAATTTATCCCCCATTGTGGCCCCGCCCTACCCCCAGGGACCATGATTTGAACAAACTTGAATCTACATTATCTGAGGATGGTTACATGCCAATTTGAGCTTTCTTGGCCAAATAGTTTTTAAAAGAAATTTTTTTAAAGATTTTCTCTATGTATTCATGTATAAAAATTGATCCCCCAATTGTGGCCTTACCCTACCCCGGGGACCATGATTTGAACAAACTTGAATCTACACTACCTGAGGATGCTTCCATTTTAATTTGAGCTTTCCTGGCTTAATAGTTTTTGAGAAGAAGAATTTTAAAGATTTTCTCTATATATTCCTATGTAAAACTTGATCCCCCTCTTATGGCCACTCCCTACCCCCGGGACCATGATTTGAACAAACTTGAATCTACACTACCTGAGGATGCCTCCACACAAGTTTAAGCTTTTCAGGCCGAATAGATTTTGAGAAGAAGATTTTTGAAAAATACCAACAAATTTTCAATAATTCTAAATTATCTTCCCTTGAAAGAGGGCGTGGCCCTTCATTTGAACAAACTTGAATCCCCTTCACCTAGTGGTGCTTTGTGCCAAATTTGGTTGAAATCTGCCCAGTGGTTCTTGAGAAGAAGATGAAAATGTGCAAAGTTTACAACAAAGACGACAAGGACAGACAATGGACAAATTGTGATCAGAAAAGCTCACTTGAGCCTTTGGCTCAGGTGAGCTAAAAAGAGTGTATGAAGTGTTTGCGAAATAGAACAGCAAGTTAAAACCTCCAGGAAAATACCAGTATCTTAACATGCGATACATGTATGTTGTTACCTGGCCTCTCCTTCTGATCTTAGCTTTGCGGAACTTCATTCTGTGTTTAACTCTAGGATTCCTCAGCTCTTTCTTCTTGTGGGGCGTGAGACCCTTGTTTTTCTCAATCTGTTATGAAGAAATGTTTGTCTTCAAGTAACAACTTTTGTTTATTTCAATTTTAAAGAGATGGAATGTCAGCAGGTTAACTTATAAGTATTTAACAGTCTTATAAACTGCAAGGTACCCATAAACCAACATCTTATTAATAATATTATTTCAGGTACAGAATATCCATGCAATAGTTATAACATTATTAAACAAAGTACTGAAATACTGATGAGAGTTGATTTAATCGATAATCATTTATTTTAAAATCAACTTATCTTGCATGGCAATTGGTTTCTAGTCTGTATTTGAATTATGCACTTTTTTATTTTATGAATTTTAGCCTTTTCCGACAAGAATTTCGAGAAACCCCATATGAATCATGTTGTGTAATATTCAAAGATAGATTTCATATCCATAGTTATGGATAAGTAATCGAAACAATTCTAAAAATTGTATGGATCCAAGCACTATTGATATCGAACTCTAGTCCCGTTCAACCAGACGTTTGGGTGTCTCCGTTAATCTCCGACAAGCAAGAGAGCCTCTCTGCTTGTCAGAGATTTACGGAGACAGTCGAGCGTTTGGTTGAACAAGGCTATATTAAACTCTGGCGTAGGAATACATGAGACTATAAAAATATCTTAGTTGTTCGTATTATATAAAATCTGACTATTTTCAAAGTGTTTATTGATTAGTTTCTTTGAAAAACAATACTTCAGCATACATAACATCGAATTTTTCTATTATTTTCAAGAACTAAGTCTTGTCAGCGGTGATGATTTGTGCTTAGGTCCAAACACTGTTTCACTTTTGGTTTGCCAGAGTAACTGCACAGGAGAGTTGATTAAAATCAACTCCCAAAAATTACCGTAATTTTGATGTACAAGTAGGTTCAACACAAAGGTCGTCTTAAGGATCAAGTGTAACCAAAGAAAGGTTGTTTTAAGCTTTATGTTTAGCCAAGAGTAAAGTTGTTCAAGTCTGTGAACAAAAACTATTTTGTAACTTAATCAATATCCTCATGATTCTTATTAAATTGAATAAAAATATTCAATTTTCTTCTTCCTGTAGGGAAAGTGCAGCATTGTAAAAGCATAACTTTATTGTAAGTTAAAGGTTGTACTAGATTCAAACGTCTTTCATTTAAAACCTAGTACATGTACTTAAATTTTATCATATACTGCAGTGTATCACCGACCTGGTAAGTAATGGCCCTCTTTCCTCCTTCTTCCTCTTCATCTTCCTGCTCTGGATTTAGTGTATCGCCAATGCTTTCATCTTCATCCACCCTAAAACAATATTGATAATGATGGTAATACATGTATACCGGTACTCATCTTTTCCACAAATAGAGACAACATATTGTACATTTATCCAAATTCTGCAACCTTAAGTCAAGTCTCACTCTATTTGCAGGATGCCAGACATAAACAATACATATGATTTTGAAATAATTAATGTGCCATGTTGCACATTTAACACTTTAATCAATCATGCAAATGCACACCTTTATACAAGATCAATAACCATGGTACATGTATTGCCATTATAATCTTAAAATTTAAAACAAACCACTGTTTGTTTATAAAGAGCTGAAGCTTGATGCTTGATCTGGTATTCTTACTCTTCGTTTTCTTCATCAGAGTTTCGTCCTTTTTTCATCATCTCATAGTAAGCCAAAGCTGCTTTTTCATCCTCTGTTTCATATCTCTGATTTTCTCGTTTACTCTTCTGAAATGTTATTAATAATTTCAGAATTACAAATAAACTTTCACACAACACAGAGATTTACTACATATACATAATATTTCCTATCCAATTAATAAAACATCAACTGGAACATTGTATAAATTGCAAGGAACCATTAACCACAGGGAATCATTTATATTTTCATGAATTGTAAATCAATTGGTTTGTGACTGTAAATTTCTTGAGTATATCATTGATGGAGTTATTTATCACTATCAACAATGCTGAGGACCAGATATATGGGTAATCGACACCCCCCCCCAAAGAAGAAGGTATCCATTGAACACAAACCTTGCTTGGTACCTCTTCCTCCTCTTCATCTGAGCTAGACATCATCTCACTTATCTTCCTCTCTTCTGCTTTTTTCCTCAATGTTTTCGAGCTCTTCCTCCTTTTAAATGATATACATGTATTTTAAAGTCTCTTTAATTCAATTTCTTTTTAAAAAATGTTTCAATGCCTTACAACCAATTACTTTGTATTATAATGGAAAAGAGAAGCAGAATACCAAGTTTCAACAAACAAAGTCTAAGTTTAATCTAAAAACCTAATAAATGTTGAAGATTGTTTAGGTTCTTCCATGCATATTGCCTCTCCGTTTCTGATCTTGGAGAGAATATCTTGAATCTCCTCCTGTAGTTGAATGTCTGCTGGTTCTAGCTGCTTCATCAGCTGCAACGAAACCCATACAATCACTAAACTTTGAACCCTAAATAAGTTAGGCATCCCTTGAAGTGGGAAAGTTCACTGTCTACTTTATCAGTAGGTAAAGTTTCAATGTACTATTGATTTTGAAATGAAAATTATTAAAGGGGTGTTAAAATCTATTTTGTTCACTACTCATGTACCGGTAATAGTCTTTCTTATTATGAAATTGAAATGACCTTCCCAGTCCAATATTTTAACTAACAGGTATATAAGGTCAAAAATAAAGGTTTCAAACACCAGGTGTTTGATAGCTTTTTATCATAAAAATGTTTAGAAAATAATGTAAATTATCATTGTTCATTTTTTAGGAAGGGATTCTTCTTGTAGGCTTCCAGAATGGTACTCACATTTCTGTACTGCACCAATCTCTTTATGACTGGGTGATTTTGGACTGGAACTTTTTTGGCCTTCAGCATCATATAAAAACTAATGTTGGTGCAATAGCTGAAAAAGAGCAAATCTTGTACGCATTAATGCATATCATTTTTTCAATGCTGGACTCATTTACAAATTTTTTTAATTTCATCACTGATGGAATTGATTCTGAGGATCACAAACTTTTGGTCAATTTCTCCAAGGAGAATGATATGGGTAAATGTCTAAACAATAATATAGTTTAAAGATAATAACTGATTTAGGCTGAATCAAGTCTGATGGAGCTAGTTGACAATAGGATGACTTCTGTGCTTCTTCCAATATTCACACCATAAAACATCAATGGATTTGAGAAATCAGACTTAAAATTCAACTTCATTGCGGTTATTTTTTTTCCACACGAAAACAACATTTTTACACATCTTTATAGTATAGAGCATATTAGCTTTGACGTTCAGCATATATTTACTGGCTTACTTGAGGGAGAGTTGAAGTTTGCACTGAATGTAGTCGGCTGCCTTCCCTGATATTGTGCCATCTTTGACCAGTCTTGACAGGGGAACAAACACATCCTTAGCCTCTGTCATCTAATCTCAAAGCAAACAAAACTTCTTTTTAAAGAATGATTTCAACAAATATATCTAATTCTAAAAATGGAACAATGTTGTTTTATCAACTTACATGTTTTTTTTTTTTTACTACTGAATACACACAGAAATGACTCTAATTTCAAAACTCATTTACCATAATAAATTGAATGACCATAAACAACTTGACTCTTACGGTATTTTGAATCGGAAAATCCTTTTTCTGTTTTTTTATTTTGACAACTGAATTTTATTAAAATACAAAGCCGTATTCATGTTCTCTTCAAAACATGTCATATAAAAAATTTGGTGATCATGTGTTTATCATGTTTAGCATTCACAATGCAGTAATAATTTTCAGTCCTATGGAATAAATAAATAAGGCATTTTAATACTTGTCCTTACAATAGATTTAAAATCTTCAATCAACGGCAACATTTCTGGAGAATCCTTTTTCAAAAGCTAAAAACAAAGTAAAAACATTAATTGAATGATGTTATCTTTCTGCTAATGAAATTGAAACTTTAAAAAATGTACATGTTTATTAAATTAATACAAAAAATTCACCTGTAGCTTTTCTTTCTTTGAAAGCTTTGACAAATCCTTTTTAATTTTGCCATCACTTGTCTCCAGTTCTGAGACCTTTTCTTTTTTCTAAATAAGATATAAATATGAAATTGAAAACAAAACAAAGAAACAAAAGAACATCTGGAAAAAGCTCAAAAGAAAATCAAGAGCTGAGGATAGCTATTAAAAATCACCATCACCTTAAAAATCTCCAGACCAAAGTCCATGTCATCTAGTTCGGCAGCCATTTTCTTCTGTAGGTTGAGGGCCTCCCTCTCCTCTAGAATTGCTGCCCCCTCCTCCTCCTCTGACCCACTCAGATCTAATAAATCCAACAAGTCCAGTTCACAGAAATTTTAATTAATATGAAAAAATCAATGAAAGAAGAAAACAGATTGAATGAAATGATGTATTTCATTACTTTCAGTTTAGTTTACTTCAAGTTAAGAGATATTCTTCAATATCCTATTGTTGTACATGTCTCTCTTCAATTTTTTTTTTACATACTAATAATGGCCACAGCATTTAGACATTTTCAATGTTTAAATTCAGGAACTGAAGAACTGGTTGCATCAAGAGGGACAATGGGAAGAATGAACCTCTGGCTAACCTATTCAGCAGGTTAATGTTCAGATTCTACACTGCTTTCTTACCTATGTCATCATCACTGATGTCTGCTCCATAGAATTTTGACCTCTTCTTTCCCCATGCCTTCAAATCTGGGAGACCTACCAAATAAAAGTACATGTAATATTTTGTCAGTACGTTTACTTTTTAAAATCAATTTGATAACTAGAATTATTTTTATATCAAAATCAATTTTGCTACTTTACTACATGTACCACCACACAACATAATTAACACATTTTCATACATTGTATGAATTTAGGCATATCTAGATATCAGCCAGTGATGTATTAGTTAAAGCTAGTCCATCAATGATCTAGTGAAAGAATCAAAATTATAATTGACATTTGACAAATAATTTTACTCAAGATATACTGGTAATAACAATGTTTACAGTACTATTATATCTTACCCTTCTCAACCTCTTCTTCTATATCACTTCCCATTTCATCTTTTTTCTTGTGTAGTTTGAATTTTCTCAGTTGTTTTTTGTAGTTTTGAATCTCTTCATCACTGAGCAGATCATCATCATTCACCCCCAAACCAAGCACCTCTTCCTACATGATTATAATGATGTGTTTAAAACTTCTCAAATTCATATGAATCTTTATCGGCCACAACATTAAATGATATGGAATATCCATCTTTTCAATTCAATTTTCAATGATAGAGATAAGAGCTGAACATTACTTCCTATTTTACAAACAAAATTGCTACCTACATCACTCTCTGAAGAATATTGGTCATCAAGCTTTAGTCCGTTGTCTAGTAATATCTGTAATTATATGAATGAAAAAAATGATTGATGTTGTAAATTCAAGTTATTCAAATTATAACAAGTATAATGCATTGCATCGCTGAAAAAAAATATTCATTGCATTGTTTTAGTATAAGGCCTCCATTGTCAGTGCAAGCAAAATCTCAAGACACTCTTTTGAGATCAATTTCTGTTTTAAAATCCACATCATCATCTTTTATTTATAGAAAATAAAAAATGAACTTTTCAAAAATGCACACTGTCATTTCTGAAACCCACAATGTCAATTGACTGCACATACTTTATCTTTCTGAGCATGGAAATCATCCACTGCATCATGGTAATAGTCGTCCTGAGTGGGGTCCGGCACGGCTTCCTTTTCGTACTTCCTCTCATCATCGGAATCATACTCCACCACATCCACCACCTTCTTCCTTCGTGGCCTGAAACAACAAACACATCACATTTTATTGCATTTGCAAAGTTATTTCACTGTAACACTTCCAGACCGTTGTGCCATACATAGATTCAAAATAAGAGGGATGATCAGACTGTGCTCAGTTCACAGTATGAATCCTTCCTTCCCATAAACTGGCAATCTAGCAATTGACAGTTTAACTACATTTTTTTTTTTTTGTAGAAAAAATAAGATTCATGTACTGATAAAAATAAATGCATTAATAGGCTCTATGTAAATAACATAGGTAATCATAGATTACTAAGCTCACCGAGACGGAGCATCACCCTTATGAGACATCAACTTCATAAGACCACCTTTATCATTTTATATGAAAATCACACTTTATGATCTTGGATATTCATGGATTCTGTTTTGACAAAATATCGTATATCATCTGATAAATTTTTTTATGATAATCATATGTTCATATGTTAATCAATACAATGATATAAAATTAAATATTGCATCATGTCATATTTCTAATATAATATATATCATATAATAAATAAAATACCGTAATAAACAATAATGAGATTTGATATTGTAACGTATGATATGACATTGTATTGTGTTATACCTTATTGTATTTGATCACATAATACAATATCATAAAATATAATACAATATAGTATCATATTACAATATCATATTACATAATACATCATAACACTGACACATGATATTATATTGTATAATATAGAATGATATTGTATTGAATGACACTGAAACATATTTGATACATTATATGATATTATATCATATAATACAATATAATTTGATTCCAACATTGTATCTTATCAAATGATACAATATTATGTGATATGGTAAAATATTATAAAATACATTATTATATTATACATATTGCATCATATGACACAATAAAATATATTACAATATCATATAATACAATTTCATGTGATATGATAATATATCATATAAACCAATATCATATTATACAATATTGTATGATACAATATTATAGAATATACAATATTGTATCATAGGATACAATATAATATTTTGCCATATCTTATGTAATTGTATCATGTGATGTAATAAATTAAAAATACAATATAATATTATATAATATTTTATCATAATATACAATACTATACATAACAATATCATGATACATAATCATATCATAAAATATCAGAAAATTGATACAATATCATATCGTATCGTATAACTTTTTATAATATAACATATGATATCATATTGTATCATATCAGACAATATTGTTTCATATCATACTTTATCATAGGAATCATGTTATATCATTTATCATCAAACACATCTATCTATCGAGCTGGTTTGAGTGAGGTAGGAGATTTCTTTAGCATCCTTGATAATGGAGATCAGGCTCTGCTTCTGAAGCAACCTCTGCATTTAATTTATAATAAAGTTAAATCAACTATGCAAGCTATCATCTATAAAACATGTGACCTGTTCCAAAATACTAAACCTCATCCAGCATCCGAAACCTATGGCTCAGATTCAGCATTCAAGCCCATCAGGTGCATTTGTATCATAAGACGCATCATCCATGCAATTTTGGTGAAGTTTGGACCAGTAATAACTAAGATATCATCATCAGAGGGCACTAGCAATTAAAACCTTAACTTCCTCCAGCATCCGCAACCTATGGCTCAGATTCAGCATCCATGCCTGCCAGGTGCATCTGTATCATAAGACACACCATCCATTCAAGTTTGGTGAAGTTAGGACCAGTAATAACCAAGATTTATTTTTTAGCATCTTTGATAATGGAGATCAAGCTCTGCATCTGAAGCTACCTCTGCGATTCATTCATATTTCAGTTAAATCAACTATGCAAGTTTGAAATAGTACTATCATCTATTAAACATGTGACCTGTTCCTAAAAACTTAACTTTATCCAGCATCCGAAACCAGACTGTCAAGTGCATCAGTATCATAAGACACACCATCCATGGAAGTCTGGTGAAGTAAGGACAAGTAATAACTAAGATATCATCATCAGAGGGCACCTGCAACAAAAACTTTATCTAACCAGCTCTTAAAACCTTAACCTCCTCCAGCATCCGAAACCTATTGCTCAGATTCAGCATTCAAGCTTGTCAGGTGCATCAGTATCATAAGACGCACCATCCATACAGGTTTGGTGAAGTTAGGACCAGTAGTAACTAAGATATAATCATCAGAGGGCACCTGCAACAAAAACTTAACCAGCTCTAAAAACCTTAACCTCTTCCAGCATCCGAAACCTATTGCTCAGATTCAGCATTCAAGCTTGTCAGGTGCATCAGTATCATAAGACGCACCATCCATACAAGTTTGGTGAAGTTAGGACCAGTAGTAACTAAGATTATTCATCAGAGGGCACCTGCAACAAAAACTTTAACCAGCTCTAAAAACCTTAACCTCTTCCAGCATCCGAAACCTATTGCTCAGATTCAGCATTCAAGCTTGTCAGGTGCATCAGTATCATAAGACGCATCATCCATACAAGTTTGGTGAAGTTAGGACCAGTAGTAACTTAGATATTGCTATCAATGGGTACCCGCAACAAAAACTTTAACCTGCTCCAAAAACCTTAACCTCCTCCAGCATCCGAAACCTATAGCTCAGATTCAGCACTCAAGCCTGTCTGGTGCATCAGTATCATAAGGCACACCATCCATGCAAGTTTGGTGAAGTACAGACCAGCAGTAACTAAGATACTGCTATCAAAGGGCACCTGCAACAAAAACTTTAACCTGGTCCAACAACCTTAACCTCCTCCAGCATCTGAAATTTAGGACCCAGATTCAGCATCCAAGTCTTTCAAGTCCATAGGTAGGTCCAGATGCATCATCCATGCAAGTTTGGTGAAGATAGGACAAGTAATAGCTTAGATACAGGACCTGCAACAAAAACTTTAACCAGGTCCGGACGCCGACGCCGACGCCGAGGGTATAGCATAAGCTCTCCTTGACTTCGTCTCGGTGAGCTAATAAGAATATGTATATCATTGGACTAATAAGTGTATTTATATAATAACATACTACGTACATATAACATCAATAACAAGTTATTATACATATGCATCAATAAATAAGATAAAAATAAACCAAAAAATTGAAGCAAGCATTTATACTACATACCTGGTACGAAATATCTGACATTTTCCTATCTCATTTAACTATTTTGGTATTTTACTTGCCAGGAAAAATTTCAGAACCAGTATCATTACAAAAACTGGAAATTCTCCAACTGGAGGCGGCATTCTCAATTTTAAATATTTGCGAGTCAAATCAAATGTTTTACTCTCAACTAATTAACAATACTACTATTTACCGTGTTCACTAGTATCACTTTTATGTGTTTTTAAATCCCATAAACAGACTGTTAAACTCACTTTATCAAACTGTCATGATTTTTGTTGATTTCGTTCATTCTTTAAATCTCATGAGAATTAGGCTCACCAACATTTGTTTATCAGTGTGATTATTAAAATACTGAGTATAATTTTAAGTGGTATATTGGTGAGTTTTAAAAGTGTTTATTCAAATTTAGCCAAGAATGCCATCTCCATATGAATTTTCAGTTTTTGTGATGGTGAGGAATATACTGAGGATTAAAAGTAAGATATTTTGGACTAGAATATAACGTATTTGATCAGCGATCAAGTTGGGGCAGAATTTCCATGCATGAAGTATGAAGGACTTTCCCTATATTAGGTGAAGGTGTCAAGTTAAATATATGTATCAAGTCGTGCAGAATCTCTACCAAGATTAGAGGAGAGTACAGACAAAGCCTTGGACCCCTCCAATTTTGATTATGAAAACCAACTTATCATCGTTTTGAATCAAATATAGGCTTACTTGAGATTTGTGCAATATACTATTCTCTTTTGAGAAGTGGACAGGCATAGCCTACATCCATGTAGGCTATGCCTGTCCACTTCTCAAAAGAGAATATGCAGTATACCTGTTATCTCCTTCAAAACCAATGCATGCACATTTGTTTCTGGAAAGAAATGTGTATTCAAGAAACACACTTCCGACAGTGTGTTTACTAACCAATCCAGGAGACATAAAGCTGTGTACACGCGATGTAAAAATATTGACATCTGATTTCATAGCAAAAGCTGATATATTCAAATTAATAACATTTTTTACCTTTTGGGCATTTTAGGAATTAAAATGGCCCAAGTCTTTGATATCGACTAACACTCTTCCAAGTAATCCACAGACTGACACAGTCCAGAGCAGAGAGAGCACAGAAAAATAAAAAATCCTCGTGGTTGTTTTCAGAACTTAATTTACCTTCAAGTACGAGAGAGTTACGTGAAGAAGCACCCGAGCCCGATCATATATCAATCGGTTTTAGCTCACCTGTGGAAACAATCAACCAAATACGCACATGTGGCTCTTGTCATTTGTCTAGTTTGACCAGTACGATAGACGCGATATAATTTGATGTGTTCAATCACTATCATGGGTTTAGAAAATCACATATATGTGCAGTTATTTTGGAGTAATTTAATTTCTCCCAATAATTTTTTTTGGCCCATGCACAGCCGTAATTAACAGACTGATTAAAATATATTCTGATCATGTATTTATACATGGTCTTTTTCCTCTATAGGAATTGACTGATATAATAATACACATTTAAATGTATCCAGATGCATCAGTCATTTCAGTAAGTTTGATTCAGATCAGACCTTAGAGACTTTTAAAGAATGAAACCTGACCTGGTTTAACATATCACTCTACTCCTCTTTGGAATGGGTTGAACCAGAAGATACATCATCTATGCAACTCTGGTATATATATGTAATGCAGACATACTTGGATGTAGACCTGTTGTAAACACTTTTATCAGATCTAGGTTTATAGAATGAGCTCCCCAAAATGTGTTGATATAAGCTATAAAGCACAATAAATAATATAAATAGAAAAAATAAGAAGACCAACTTGATTTTTTTTCTTTGTCTTTAATTTCCACAATAGATATTTACCATCAAACAAATAAATTGCATAAATATTTGTTAAATTTCCAATTTGTATCAGATAGCAGATTCATAAAATTTAATGTACGGTACATCCTGCACGTACATGTGTGTATTTGTTACACAGATCACATACTACAGTTTGTGAATAAAATATGAAAATCTGGTGTATCAAGAGATTAATGTACATGTACCATAGTTATAAATGAAATGATAAAAGTCCTCTTTACTATCGTGAATCAATGATATTAACATAAATGAAGACAAACTCCAATATTATGTCACAGCTCAATAAAGAAAAGTTAAATAATGGCCACAAACCAGCAGTGTACTCGTTCATCATTCAATATCAAACTCAATTAATTTACTTGCACTGTAACCCCCCAACCCCCCCCCCCCCCCCCCCCCCACCAAGGTACATCTTTTTTTTTTTAAATCATAAACGTATAAAATCAAAAGAATTCAGAAGTACTTTATATATACATTAAAATTGTCCATGAATTTCAGATCATATCTATAAGCAAGCTCCAATAACAATAACACACAGGTGATATCCTATAACTAGCTCTTTCTGTTAGTAAACATTTTCTTCTTAATCTACACTGCTGGAAGCAAAATCCGTAGTGACTGAATTTCAATGGCTGCTGAAGGCTCTCATTTTGTCCAGCTAACTTTGGGAATATCAAAATGTTCAGATAAGTTGTCCAGCTGACTGTTAAAGTCCTGCAAAATTAAATGAAAAAGAACTCTTTGTATTAAACAACCTTTATGTAAATACTGGCTTACAATTCTCAAACTATACTACACAAACAATTTTGGATAATAAAGGGGCAATTAGTCACAATTTTTTTCCCCCATTTTTACTCTTCCAATTTCAATATGTACAACGTTTAACTAAAATATTTCCAATGGTCGGCAAAAATTTTATTATAAGGTCAATTAAATTGTAAAGTTAAAAGCAAGATACAGAGCTCACAATTCTTTGCCATGGTATACAAGGCTTTTGCCATGTCCTGTTAAGAAATTTAGTAGCTTAAACTAAGAATTTTTTTTTTTACCATGATTCTCTCTTTATGAGTCTTGCTGGCCTTTTCTATAATTTCTGCCGCTTTCTACAACAACAAAAATATACTAATTAAAGAACGTATCATTTTAGGTCATCTGTAAATTTTCCTCACAAAATCAATCATTAATGATTTAATAAATAGCAAATAAAGTTGCTCCCCAGTTTTAATATGGCAATAAATTGAACAAAGTGTGTGCAAAAAACATGAATGTTTAGTGTCTCAGGCTCCATTGTAGTATGTCTACTTCAGCAAAATTTTACTACATGTATTTCAAAGATAAACAATAAAATTGAGCTATTTCCCTTTTCAATTCTAAAATCCTTGCCTGACACATTACTGGCATATTTTAAAAGTTTTGGCTTGATCAAGATATAAACAAAGCAAATGTACTGCTGCAGTGCAACATTGTCTGAGAAACAAGTTTTTTTATGGCCATGGACTTACCCTTTTCTCTCTGGCTTTATCTGCAGCTATTTCTGCCTTTGTTCTTATGTCCCTCAATTCTTGATGTTGCGATTTGTCTTCGTCTGTATTCTTTGAATGTGAAGTAATCTGGTCAAACACTTTCATTGCATCTTTCTCTTTGCTCTTTTTCTTCTTCTTCCTTTAATAAAAAAAAATAAACACAGGTAATCACAGATTACAAAGCTCACCAAGATGAGGCATCACCTTTATATAAGGCATCACCTTTATAAGGCATCACCTTTATAAGACCACCTTTGTCATATTATATGAAAATCACCCATGTATGGACAGACTTCCCTAAACTTCATTTGCGGGGGTATAATAATTCAGATAGTGTATTGTGAGTTAAGGTAGGATCTAGTACCGGTAAATGAAAGGTGCCTACAGGTTTATAGTCTCATTCAACCAGACGTTCGGCTGTCTCTGTAAATCTCCGACGAGCAGAGGAGATTTAAGGAGACAGCCGAGCGTCTGGTTGAACGAGACTAACAGGTTTATGAAATTCAAGATATACAAGGTCAAGATCTAGTAAATGATTCCAGACTGTCTTTTTGGTGCTAGAACCGTCATGACGTCTTAATTGATTTGAAGAAGCTTTTTCCCATACTTTACAGATTTAAAGGAATTATGTAATTTTTTGACATTCTATATTAAATCATGGGAAAAGTAATCCCGATACCTATATTCAATTTGACATTTTTGGAGTGACAGTAGGCATTCTAGATATATTTTATTAGTCAAAAATGGACAAAACTCCAAAAAAAATTCCTTATAACCTTCATATTTAATTGAAAATGACAGTTAATAACATGATTTTTCATTGTGTTTACCAAATATTTTAGCCCCGGTACACCCTATCAAACAAAGCTATTGTTATGAAGCATCACTGAAAAAAATTATATCTGAAATCTTATTAACCTTTGTGCACCTTTCATTTACTATGGGTCTTGATCTTAGCGTTAATCCATACAAAACTGTATCAAACTTAAAAGCAAGTAAGTCATAATGTAAATAAACAAAATCCGATCACCCACTTCTTTATCTTATGGTCAGAAACTCCTTTAAGTTTCAGAGAACCCTTCTGAACTGCATCGTATTCCGACATTTTTGTTTATTAGTTGACAAAACCGGAAGTTGAGTAAAATATAATCGATAAAGTATTTTCGCATTGTAAATGGTGTTTCATCACTTTTTACCCTTTGCATTTGAGGACTTTTGCAACTGTAAACATTTTAAATTTATCGATTTCGTCAATTTAATGCAGCCCCCATGATTCCTGTAAAGATGCATTTTATCAGCATTGTACCTGCTCAGACTTCTGACCAAATAGCAGATGACATCGTTTCATGACAAAAACTCAGAAAAGAATGAGGACGCTTTTGGAGTATGAGAGTCAAATTTTCTTGGATGCTTTTCACGAAGATGGACTACTTGTTATGGCAAAGTAATGTTATTTATGCCACATTTTTCACATAAAATTTTACAGTTATACACTGATACAGTCTGTTATACAGTAGAATTATTTCATTTTACTGCAATTTTTTTCATGGAGTTGGGTTAGATTCATAAAACTCATTTTTCTTGTAAATGAAACATTACCATGATTACGTTAAGCTGAAAGTCCTTTTTATGCAATGTGTAAATATCTGTACTGATATATGCAGAGACATAGTGTGCTTTCCATTTAACCGGCATTGCCGGTTTTGCCAGTGTTGCCGGCGTTGCCTTCGTCGCCGATTGCTGGAACGCGCGTCGCCGGCAAGCGATTGTGGCAACGCAATATACCATTGCCGATTAGGAAATAATATGGCGTCGAGGTTATCATATTCTACAAAACCAGTATTTCTAAAACTACAATTTGTCTTACTATATTGAAATACGGTACATTAAATCTGCAAATAGCCAAAAATTCTGGATCAAATTTTAAGATAGGTATCAGTTTTAAGCTGCAATCGTCATCGTTAGATCATTGTGACGTTGCTAACCGATCCATTAACATCAACATTTCCCGAGGCAACATAAATGGAAAGCACCCATAAATAACGTTATTTATATCTCTGATATATGCTACCCAAGTTCTTACTTACCACTGTCTGACACCCAAGGTTAATAACATTTCATTCCTCTCTCCATCATGGGGAGCTGAACGAAACGTAATTATAGTGGGTTACCAAGGATGTCTTCCTACATGTCCTCTTAGTTCTTGTTGCACATAGAGAGACAAAACTATGATAATTCTCTATCCTGAGTTTTTTCTTAATTCACCTCTCCACGTGTACATGATTTAAGTGTCAAATTTTAAATTAAATTCTTGTTCAATAGTGGTATCCTTTTTTTTTGTTGCAGCTTTCCTCTTTTTTCTTTCTGATGTCTATCAATATACATATACTCTCGTTACAGTAATAATGTTTGTTATTTTTGTTGGGACATAGCCTATCCTTCTTCATCTGTATGTCCTCAATAATGTCCTCATATCTGTTGTTTTTGCCATTTCATGCAAATGTTAGTTGTTCATTGGCCCAAATGTGCTCGAGATTTTTCGGAGACATGCACCCATGATGGAAGCCTTAAAAGAGTTTGTGTTATGCACTTACTTTGAAATGCACATATTTATCAATGAATTCTTTATTTTTACAGGGGTCTTGGTATTGACAGAATTTTCCTGAATTTCTTAAAAGTATATTGTGATCCTGCAAATCTTGTTCTTGTTTTGAACACCAATGCCAAGGAAGAGGTAATAATGATGTACATTTTCTACAAATTATTGTTCTCTACATACATGCTTATCGATGTATAGATCTAGTTTAGGCTTTATGAACCATTACCCGGTAATAGGTCTGGCTCAATGATACTTAATATTGGTACAATTTAAAATGGCTCAGACCATTTTATTATATTCCATTCGCTTATTCATTCTTCTCTACTCTAAATTAATTTAGGTCCCATGATTTATCTTGATCAGTCATTATGATAACACTTGGTTTGCTTGCATTGTGTTTATAAGGGCAAACACTATTTAAAGAGGAGGGAATGTAGGATAGTTTGAGCTAAATGAACAGTGGATATTGGCTGAAATAGCTCATTGGTAGAGCACATACCTCATTGCAGAGGTCAAAGTTTCAGTGACCAGTCCAGTTTTTTTTATATATTTTGTTCATTCCTCCTTTCCTACCAATTCTACTACTCATTTCAAAATTTATTGGGAATGTAGGTGAGGAATACTCACAAAGTCCATAAAAATTGAGCCATCAGAAATAACAATAATTCCATAATAAATTAGTTAATCTAAATACTTAATCAGCATTTAAGAGACTTAGAAATAACTAAAGACAATTTTTGAGGAAACATAAAAAGTTTATTATAGATGGTTATTTTTGGTTTCCAGGAATACTTCACGGAACAACTGGACAAAGAGAACATAAAACCTTTACCAAGAACCATCACAAATGAAGTCGGTGCAAACGAAAGGTAACAAAGTAAACATGATTCTGAAAAAAAGGTTTTTCATAGCATCAGCATATAGCATGAACTAGGTCATTCAAAGGAATCCACTGATTGCAGACTATGGTGGAATTTAGTATCATTAATTCTTTGATTTTTTATGGGACATTTTTATTCACAGACAGAAAGTTTATCTCCAAGGAGGTGTACTGTTTCTAACCTCAAGAATCCTGGTGGTGGATTTTCTGACAGAACGGGTTCCAGTGGAACACATCTCGGGCATTCTAGTGTACAAAGCTCACAGGTATGTAGCTCAGATAATAGTATGCAGATATACACAGCCTGCAATTAGATTAATATACTACATATGATATCTTACACACTTTGATGTACAAAGTTTAAAAGCACAAATCACAGATATTCTAACTTAATTTCACAGCTACATATCTCAAATATACTCATGTAAAGAACTCGCAGCTACATATCTCAAGTATACTTATGCAAAGAATATATTTTAGTCAATTGTGTCTGTATTAGTATTCATATGATATACAACTTCACAGGTACATAAATAAGATATGCTAATATACAAAGCTCGCTGGTATATCACTAACATCAGGTATCTCAGACATTAGCATGAACAAAGCTACAGTTACATAGTTATGTACATATTTCTGACATTTTTATGGTTATATAATTAAATTGACTGAATAGATTTACAAAATTTAGGATTGAAGAATCCTGTCAAGAGGCCTTCATCTTGAGGTTGTATCGACAAAAGAATAAGGTACCAGTATTTATTATTTTTTCTACTTCCATAAATGAATTTGAGTATCAGAGGTATAAATTCTTTGCAAGTCTTTTAGCTATTTCAATATCATTTAATGCATTTGTTCTAGCTGTTATTTATTTTAAAAAAAGTCAATCAGCAAATCACAAGCATTTGGCATATTATTGAGCAGAGCCTTTATGTTACAGACAGGTTTCATCAAAGCATTCTCCGACAGTCCTTATGCCTTCACCACGGGGTATTCCCACGTAGAGAGGACAATGAAGAATCTGTTTGTCAGAAATCTCTATCTCTGGCCAAGATATCATGCAAGTGTTGTCGCAAACTTGGAGCAGCATAAGGTAAGACTCTAAAGAAATGATGTTTAGATTAACAAACAAATTTCCTATATGTTAGGAACAGATGAAAACTGAGAATCAGTATGTTAATTTATTATTTACTTTTGTTCTCAACTGTATATGTTTATGAATTATTGAACAAAAACTTTGTTTTGTAGGTTGATGTGGTAGAAATCCAAGTACAATTGACGTCTGCTACCTTGGCTTGTCAGACAGCCCTGTTAGATCTGATTAATGCATGTATACAGGAACTCAAACGCTGCACCACTGCTGTACGTTCTAGTATACTGAGAGATGTCAATGTTTGTATACAGGCATTTAGAGGATGAATATTTTGGTGAAATGAAAATGAATAAGACTGATGCAGGGTTTTGTTTCAGAATTTTATCATGGAATGCATTATATGTAATTGCAGATTGATGCTGAAGAGGTTACTGTGGAGAATGCTATAGGGAAAGCTTTTGACAAAATCATCAGGTTTCAGCTAGATCCAGTGTGGCATCAGCTTAGCTCCAAAACCAGACAGCTTGTATCAGATCTCAAAACTCTTAGGCTCATTCTTAGGTACATACATTACAGTTCCATTAACCTGGAATCTAGTGTTAACTAGATCTGGATCTGGAAACTTTCAAACTCTTTGGCAATGAAATAATTTAAAAGTTAAGAACTTTATATAATAATTACCATCACATTTCGACCATTGGTTGATCAGCTGCACAGCAAAGCCTTAGCAAATTGGAAGGGTGGCTGGTGGAATTAAAGATTATAATGTAAAGAATCAACACTTTCATCAGTAAAAACGTTTTATATTTACTCTATATTTTTATTGCTTGGTATACAAGAATGTTTTTATTGTAGCAATTTACATGTACCAATTTCTGAATTGTTACCAGTTTATGGAAGTTCCACAGGCACTTGTTTCTTCAATAAAAGTTCACCTATCGTATAAAAATAACGTGAATTATCTAACTCAGTGGAATATACCCCCTTCTGGGAATTGCAATAAGGTAATTTTATATAATTATAGAAATACTTGCCTGAAGTTTCAAATATTTTATTTTTATATTTCAGGCACATGACTCAGTATGACAGTGTTACATTTTTTAGCATGGTGAATTCTGTCAAGTGAGTATTCTGTGATTTAAAAAAAAAATGAATTTTGACATGTTTTATGCAAATTTTGATTTCCAGATTTCAAATTGTACTGATTTCAAGTATGTATTCCTAACTGCAGAACAAATGAAAAGGCATTTGGGCAGAACACTGGCTGGTTGTTTTTGGATGCAGCAGACAGCTTATTTGTGGTAATGTCTTCCAGGATGATTCCTTAGACTGTACTTATTGCGTAAAGTTAAAAATAAAAAAGAATAATGCCTTCAGGCTTATGTTGTATATGAAGAGTTTCACTTTCTGAAAAAAAGATTGACACAATTTAATGCTATAAAGAGTTATTCCTCCAGACTTTGGTTATATATAAAGAGTTACCGGTATACCCCTGAAAAGGGTTGCATATATAAAGAGTGATGCCCTCTCCTGGATTAGGTTGCACACAAAGCTTGAACTATCGTTTTGTGCACAGAATTAGTTTGCATTTGAGTAAAGAGTTATTCTCCATGACTTAGGTTGCAAGTAATGTCTGAACTATAAAAAGTTGTGCCCCCTGACTTTGATTGCATGTGAAGATTTAATGCCGTCTCCTGGATAAGGGTGCATTCAGTGCCTGAACTATAATTATAAAGAGTTTAGAACCCTGAATAAGGCTGCATATTAAAATAAAGTTATGCCCCTACACTTAATTGCCTAGAAGAGGTCATGCCCTCTCCTGATTTATGTTACAATACCTTAACTGTATAGAGTTATGCCCCCTGACTTCGATTGTACATATATATTAAAGGATATGTAGATCTAAACAGCTAAAGAGGTGCTGGGGGGGGGGGGGGGGTCTGGATCCCCTAGAAAATTCAAAATTATTAAATTAGCATAATAATATTTCTGAAAATAGGTCTCAGACCCCCTTGGCAAACAAAATTGAATTTTTTTGGATCACACTTGAAAAGTCAATGCCCTCTCCTTAATAATGTTACATACAATGCTTGAACCATGACAAGTTTTGCCCCTTGAATTAGGTTGCATATAAATAGAGTTATTGCATGACTCAGGTTGAACTTGGTGCCTAAACTATAAAGAGTCATGCCCCCTGAATTAGACTGCATATATGGAGAGTTATAATCTGACATAGGTTGCACTCAATGCTTGAACCCTAAACATGCCCCTGAACAAAAACATGTCTTTTTTTACAGACCTTTTTTCTCTTGTTTTTTTTTATCCTTTTCAGATTTATTATTTTTATCCTTTTCAAATCTTTTAGCATGCCAAAGAAAGAGTCTATGGTCCTGAAAAAACGCGAGGAGTTGACAAACAGAAAAATGAAGAAAAAGGTAGTACAGCCTACTCCGGATATATTGAAATTCAGGGGACCATGCAAATTAATTCAATATATCCGTATTTCAATATAAGCGAAATTAACCGACATGAAGCCGCCATTTTGGAAAGTTCAATCCCGATGTAAGCATAGAAAACCAAACCCGAACAAATTATTTGGTCATCATTCTATTACATTATCTATTACAGTGAACAGATCACACGAAATATTAGTCCTTCAAAGTTTGATTAAAATTATATCCGTAAGTTTTGTAAGTTTTATTTTGTTACTATCTTAAACCTCATCATAATCTCCGATTGCATTCTTTTACGTTTTAGAGAAAAATCACCAGACTTAAACGCTTCAAACACTGCTGAACGCTGCTTGTATATCATCGTAAGTGTACTTGCGATAATCTCAAAAGCCTTGGCTATTTCGAATTTAGGCTTTGTCCTTTTATCAATAGCCATAACTAGTTCGTATTTAGTGTCGGATGATAAGGTTTTTCTTTTCCGTGGGGTTTCCAGATTACGTCTAGCCTCAATACATCCGTATAGGTATAAACATAAAAAAAAAAAACCAACACTGAATAAATTTTACTTTTTAAAAGAGGTATAAAAACACACATGATGAGAAATTATTAATTCACACCTTTGTATATCAACCGGTCAGTCTGGCATAATTACTGTCATCAACCGTGACGACGGCAGTCAGGGTGTACTTCAATATAACCGTTATAAAAACAACTAATTATCACTTATGGGGACCGATCAGTGGCCTCAATATACCGTATTTTCCCGACGACTCGTCGATGCGGACGACTCGTCGAATTGCCCATTTTTAGCCAAAATTTTAACAAAATCCTACGACACGTCGATCTCAGACCATACGTCGATCTTATCACTTCAAAATGGCCTATAAAACTGCAGTAACATTATCAGTGTATGATGCCACGATGTCACCGATATTGCTACCAATTATTATTAATGATTAACATTTAAACAATTACGCTTTATACTTATGAATCAAATTTTCAAATACCGGCAACTTCTACAAAGTCGCTTGCATTTTGACCAATTCCCGATATCGCGTGTTATGCAAAACTAAACTTACTTTGTCAGAAATATTTTATTCCCAAGCATTGAAATAAGTATCCACTCTGACTATCGCCAGTGTATTCGCCATTACGTAACCAGCCACCTGTTGACTCGGCGCGTGGTCAATGTTTGTTTAACAATTTCCGGTGTCATAGGCATGCACCTGTCTCGTGTCGGACTTCAAAGGGGGATCTCAAGTGCAGAAAGCTTAGCAATTACTATGATTTGATGAAACTTGTTTACTTTGTATCCAGTAATGCAGTTACACGCTATTGTTTTACATAGACACTGTTAGAAATAAATCGATCATTTGTACGACTTGATAATGACGATATACGACATACATACGTTTCCTAAAAAAAATTATCTAACAATAATCAAAGAATTGGACAATAATTAATCAATGATCTATAATCACTCTTATAACGGTACTCTTTATATACACAGGGAGTGAAATTGCCGTAAAGATCTCAGCCTTAGGGCAAGATTATTAACACAACCGGTGTCAGCCTATTGTATAAACAGTAGTATTGATAATTGCCGATTACGTATTTTAAGATTGAATTTGACCATTAAATATTTTTGATTTATACTTTCCACTAACAACTCTTTACAAATAAAATAATTGAATTTAAAAAAAACATCCCCCGGACCTACTGCAATATTTTCTTCCATTCAAACTTGGTTTCAATTTTACTGCGCAATGTTATCTTCCTACTAGTGATACACAGAACCATGTGACGATGTGTTTTTAAAACGGAACGGTAAAACTGTTAATTGATTAAAGACAATGTAACATTTTTTAATAACTGTTGTTATTATTATGTATTTAAGTGTTGACAGATGAGTGAAAATGATAATTATTAAAGATGAACAGTGAATTCAACAACGTAATTTTCAATCACACAGCCAACTCAAGATGATTAAAACCAATTTTTTTAATGCTATTTTTAAAAAAATTCTGACTACGAGCCTACGACAAGTCGAACAAGACGATAAGTCGGATGCTCTGCTTCAGAGGAAAAAAATACCGACTAATCGTCGGAAAAATACGGTAAGCGATATTTCAAAATAGCCAATTTCATTATATCCGTTAAATCAATGCAAAGACAATTAGAGGCAAAAACTGGGGATTTATTTCTATTTCAAAATAAACGGAATTTCAAATTAAGCGATTTCAATATAAGTGGAGTAAGCTGTACTTAGTTCTTTGTGTGAGAATAGTTGGGTCATTATTTAAACATTTTTAAAAATGCTGGAAAAGATATAAGAGCTTTAAAGCTCTGTTGTGATGCTTATGGTTTATATAAGGTAATGAAGGGTGTGTTTTGTCAACAGAACCAGTATTGGAAGAAAGTCCAAAATGGGAGGCATTGAGAGACATTTTAAAGGAAATCAAAAAAGAAAATAAAAATCTTGGAACAGAGGAGGAACCTGGGACAGTGCTTATAGCAGCTGAGGATGACCGGACTTGTAGCCAACTCAAAGAGGTTTGAAGCCAACTTAAAGAGTTGTAGAATAACTTTAAGTCTAAGTTATTATCATTGATAAAGAATTGTTAGCTTTATATTATTGTATTTATTCAATACAATTATATAAAGCTAAAAACTATTGTGAATATTGGCAAAAAACAACAAAACAGTACCTGCAATACATTATTTTACTCAGAACCCTTTGGCAGAAAAAAATTTGAAAATGAAAAAGATTATAGCACTATATAACTGAAGCAAGTCTTGATGAAACATTTTTGTTAAGAGTCAATTTAAGTTTAGCAAGTCGTGATGTAGCCTTGTTATAGAAGATACAGACAATTTATGCAGAGTTGTGGTTATTACAGATGCTGTGTGATGGACCCAGAAGCATGATGATTAGAATGTTCAACAAGTTCCTGGCCCAGAAAGGACAGAATCTGGAGGATGAAGCTGTAAGGGGATTTCAGTTGTTATAATGTACAAGTTTCGATCAGCTTTCAAGAGACAATATGATTTTGATAATGTTCATTGAATCCAGAACCGTTTTTACTGTGAATTTTTCACTTGATGTTTGTGTTGTATAGAAAAAAGCAAGGCAAGAAAAGCTTGCCAAGATTAAATCACTGAAGAGGCAGAAGGCAAAACCTAGCGAGCTGACCCTCACTCAGATAGTAGGGGGAGCTGATAAAGACACGAACACAGAGGTAAATCTGATCAACTCAAGTTTTTGTTAAATCCTCCTTATGGGATCGCTTAATCCAGCCTTGTTTTTCTGAGTGTATTTGAAGGTCCATCATTTGGTACAATAAATGTACTAAGAGGTACCGGTACTTTGATTTCAAATTTAACCTTTCAGTAGACGATCTAGTTACATCTGACAATTTATGGCTTGAGTCTAGATCTCTTGTAGTTTTTATTAGGACTGATTTCACTTCAATAGATCAAGATCGGTTTAGATCCGAGTCCCAAGTTTATTTTCTGTATACATGTAGCAAAGCATACTTTAAAGCAATATGAGCTGCAATTTTCATGAAGATTTTTTTTTTTTGCAAAATGTTTTTTTTCTACCAAAATGACAAAAAAATCATGGTTTTTAAATTTCTTTCAGTCAATTTTTTGTGGAAAAGACTGCTAAGAAGCCTTAATTGGAGCAAAATTTAATTATTGTCATCCTGTACAAAAATTGATATGCTATATGTTCCTAATTAGAAGAGAAATCTTTCCTCTGAGAAAAATTAATGAATTTTTCAAACCTTATTTATCATAAATGTTTTATTTATATGCAGACTTATCATACTAGCAGGTTTTTGCAGCAAAATAAAAATCTAAAAAAATACAGCTCATATTGCTTTAATATTGGTACGCTTGATCTTCAAACTTTGTTATGCTGATGACCTTCTATTGGTGTTAGAATGGTAGTTCTAGAGAAGAAGACCCATCCTTGTCATCATCAGATGCATACTATGGCATTGTGGAAGAACCTGTTACAATTATTCACCCCCTTCATGGCGGTACCGACCCTAACGGCTTGACCAAGACCCTGCAGGAGGTCCAGCCCCGATACGTGGTCCTGTACGACGTGGACATGCAGTTTGTGCGTGAGCTAGAGGTGAGAACCATCCTTAGATCGTTCAGACCCCTGAACCAGCCTCAGATCGTTCAGTCTCCTGAACCAGCCTCAGGTTGTTCAGTCCCCTGAACCAGCCTCAGGATGTTCAGTCCCCTAAACCAGCCTCAGATTGTTCATTCCCCTGAACCAGCCTCTGGTTCTTCAGTCCCCTCAGGCTATAGTAACTTACCATACACATCTTTGTTTTACATCTGTTCTGAAAAGCATTTTCTGTGTTCAATAAAATAACAAAAAGAATAATGCAATAATCAGAATAATATTTGCTAGTAGAGAAGATCAAAATCTGTACATTTTGTTCTTACTTTTATATTTTCAAGATTTTTAATCTAATAGAACATGCTATTTTAAAAAAATTAAACCCTTAATCTACATGTAAATTTAACCAAAGTTTTTCTCTGCTCAGATTAGCATAATAAAAAAGCATTGAGAAAGAGTGCATCTTAATACAAATAATATCAGTTAAGAACAAAATCGGGTTTTCCTGACTGGCTATGTGCTAGCTGATATCATGATGCAGTATAGTATTTACATTCTTGACCATTAAATGTTATTTCTAGAAGGTTCATATTTTCATCATAGAAAATTATAAGATATGTTGGAATTTTTAAAAAATTCATTTTTTTATATAATGCTATATAAATTGCACAGCCAAATGTAATACATGTACATTTACAGTAAATTACTGTGGCTTTATTTTTGTTCCATCACTCAGTGTTTCTTTTTTCTAAAGATTTTTAGTAGCCAAGCTTAACTATATTTTCTTTAAAATTGCATCTCTGAATATTAAACATTAGTACTGGTACTGGTTAACCGAAGTCAGTAATGAGATTTAGGAACCTGCAGTAGTTGTAATGAGAGATTGTTATGTCTGACAGGTATACCGAGCCAGTCGTCCCAGGAGTCCACTGAGGGTCTACTTCATGATGTACACGGGCTCCGTGGAGGAACAGCGATATCTGACGACCCTCAGGATGGAAAAAGAGGCTTTTGAATACCTCATTAAGGAGAAGGCTGTACGTCTTTATTCATCAATCTAATTTTTAATTATGTTTTCATGTCTTGAAACATGAATGAATTATTACCCACACAGAAATAATGTCATTTCACAAATTTAAATCTAATTGGTAAATGTACCATCACTTGTTAATATTGTCTGTTTGACATGAATTTTTATACCCCCTCTCCATATGGTGGGATTTATTTTTGTACCAATCAGACATCAAGTTCCTGTTAAATGACAACTTTTGTATATTTTTATACCCCCGCTCCGAAAGAGAGTTGGTATACTGTTTTACCCTTGTGTGTCTGTCTGTGTCCATCTGTCTGTCTGTCTGTCCGTCCGTAACAAAAATTTCTGTCTCATTTATCTCAGCAACTATTTATCGCAGATGCTTGAAATTTTTACACAGTATTTGTAGCATGCCATATCATGGGATATATTTTTGTACCAATCGGACGTCAACTTCCTGTTAAATGATGACTTTGCTTATTTTTTAACCAAAATTTTCAACAAATTTCTGTCAAAGAATTCTCAGCAACTATTTATTGTAGATGCTTGAAATTTTTACACAGTATTTGTATAGGCATGCCATATCGTGGGATATATTTTTGTACCAATCTGACATCAAGTTCTTGTTAAATGACAACTTTGTTTATATTTTAACCAAAATTTTCAAACAAATTTCCGTCAAAGAATTCTCAGCAACTATTTATCGCAGATGCTTGAAATTTTTACACAGTATTTGTATAGGCATGCCATATTGTGGGATGTATTTCTGTACCAATCGGATGCCAGCTTTCTGTTAAATGTCGACTTTGCTTATTTTGCATATTCACATCAGAGCGGGGGTATCACTAGTGAGCATTGGCTCACAGATATCTTGTTAGCTAAATTTTTAAATGAATCTTTGTCAAACATTTCTCAGCAACTATCAATTGCTGATGCTTGAAATTTTAACAAACTCTTTGTTGAGGAATGCAATAAGGTTGGATTTATATTTTTAACAAACTCGATGTCAACTTCCTGTTAAATTTTAACTTCGCTTATTTTGTATATTCACAACAGGGCAGGGTATAACCAGTGAGCATAGGCTCACAAATATCTTGTTGAATATGTATCATCTTTGCAAGCCAAATGTTTTTGATCCAGTCTGCTCTGTTTGTGGGGAGCAGAGTGGACTGAAAACCCTTCGTTTGTGAAGGTGAATCTGTATGAAGACTCCTCCTTTAAAAAATCAATTTCATTTGTGCTGATTTTATGTGTGTTCTATTTGTAGTTGTTCATGTTTTTGTTTTTCAGACTATGGTAATTCCAGAGGAAAGGGAGGGGAAATCAGAAGATGATCCCAACCTTTCAAGGGGTACCCTTTCTGCTAATGCCACAGTTAACACACGGAAAGGAGGGGGACCTGTTGTCCCTGTTGAGCAAAGGGTAGCCAAATCCTCAGAACTTGATGATAACTCAAATCATGAGAAATTAATGTTATTGCAATTTATATAACTTAATTTGTAACTTATAAAAAAGATCAATAGTTTTTCAATAATTATTTAAGACACAAATTATGAATTTATAGTGATGCAGGTCTTCTTATTAGGTGACTAGTTCACAGATCTATGTAATTGATTCATAGGTCAATCTATTCATTTCAGAAGTCAGTGTAAACGATATACATATTGCTTCTGCCATTATCAATGATTGCCAAGTTCATTTTATTTCTTTATTAGGTAATAGTGGACATGAGAGAGTTTGGGAGTGAGTTACCATCTTTGATTCACAAACGAGGCATTGAAATAGAACCTATAACTTTAGAGGTATGAACTGTAGGATTAAAAGTAACCAAGTAGTCAATAGAGATATAAAAATTAATTGCATTACTATACAGGTAGTAGCAAGAGGAGGGATGCTGAGATTCAGCGACTGGTTTTTTATTCCATGCAGGTTGGTGACTACATTCTCTCGCCTGATATCTGTGTAGAAAGGAAGAGTGTCAGCGATCTGATTGGCTCCCTGAACAATGGACGCCTGTACAACCAGTGTGTTTCTATGTGCCGATATTACAAGAAGCCTGTCCTTCTCATTGAGTTTGATGCCAATAAATCCTTTTCCTTACAGGTAAAAAGTGTAAAGAAAGGTGTAGTCAGGTTGTATTCTTAGAATGTTGTCATACATTGATCAGATTATTCAGCACTAAATGAAAGAAGGTCATGTATGAAAATAAATTTCAACACAAGAACGAAAGTGAATTCAGTTTGACATAGATAATTGCTAGATGTTGTTGTCAGTGTCTTGATAGTATTGTGGGATGGCAGTACTTTCTGACCCGAGTCTGAAGCTCTGTTTTATGATCAGGTGAAGCAGTCCAGTGAGGTGTCCATACAGGATGTGACATCACGCCTCGCCCTCCTCACCCTTCACTTTCCCAAACTACGCATCCTTTGGTGCCAGAGTCCTTACGCAACTGCAGAACTGTTTGAGGAATTGAAGGTAACACTAATTCAGAAACCTTCCAAAACATGTTAGAATTGCTTGTTTATATTGTTCTAACTCATCGAGGTATATATATTTTTAATAACTGTTTTATTTTTCTTATAATATAAAGAGGGGTGCAGATCTACGTAGATATTTTTGAATATTTTACTATGATAAAAAGTTGTTGAGTAAAACTGTTACAAGGTTGCTTGTCCTCACTGATATTGTTGAAATTTCAGGCAGGGAAGCCCCAGCCTGATGCAGCCACTGCCCTGGCGGTGGGGACCTCAGAGGGGGGAGACCTGGAGTGGTCAGACAAATACAGTCATGGACCCCAGGTATGTAAGATATAAATAACCGCCTACCACAGGAACCGTGAATGTTAGATATAAATAACCGCCTACCACAGGAACCGTGAATGTTAGATATAAATAACCACCTACCACAGGAACTGTGAATGTTAGATATAAATAACCACCTACCACAGGAATTGTGAATGTTAGATATAAATGACCGCCTACCACAGGAACTGTGAATGTTAGATATAAATGACCGCCTACCACAGGAACTGTGAATGTTAGATATAAATAACCGCCTACCACAGGAACCGTGAATGTTAGATATAAATAACCGCCTACCCAAGAACCGTGAATGTTAGATATAAATAACCGCCTACCACAGGAACCGTGAATGTTAGATATAAATGACTGCCACAGGAATTGTGAATGTTAGATATAAATAACCACCTACCACAGGAACTGTGAATGTTAGATATAAATGACCGCCTACCACAGGAACTGTGAATGTTAGATATAAATAACCACCTACCACAGGAATTGTGAATGTTAGATATAAATAACCACCTACCACAGGAACCGTGAATGTTAGATATAAATAACTGCCTACCACAGGAACCGTGAATGTTAGATATAAATAACCGCCTACCACAGGAACCGTGAATGTTAAGATATAAATAACCGCCTACCACAGGCAACTCCATCTACTGGGACAACAAACACAATGTTGTGAATTCATTGTATGTTGGAAAGATCCATTAAATAATGGATGGTTAATCAGTCAATAGACACAATTATTCATTTAAGTATGTCCAGAAAATTATATTTAGAATATTGTAATATTAACAAAGCACATGCAGTCACTTTGTGTATGACTAAATTTTTGTAGCTTTTAATTCATGGTTGGGAGGAATGCCACCTATTTTTTATTCATGAAAGTTTTGATTAATAAAAAAACAATATCAGCAATATATATGTGCAAAACATTCCACAAGGATTAACATCCTTAACTACTTTAAAAATTCATTCCACAAATGAACAATTTACAAAAAATAAGTGTACAGATATGTGAATGTGTGAAATTTTTCAATAAATTAATTATTTATGGAACTTTGACTAATTTTTTAATGGATATGAATCAAGGTATTAAATATCTTAACTGAAAATTTAGTGAGTTTTTATCTGGAATTAATGAAGTTTTAAAAAACACACTGAAAATTCTGGCCACTACAGACTACTGGCTACTAATTCACAGAAATTTTATAATTTTGTTGTATCCTTTTCCCTGGTGTAGAAGGAGAATTGTGGTTAAAATTCAAAATTTTTACATGCAATTATTTTGTATTTTACATAGTAAAGCTTATATAGTTCGCAATATATTTCCATCAGATGACAGTTTTACTTAGGTGAGCAAAGATGCCTGTGGGCCTCTGTTTAAATATTCATTTGATTTACATTGTATTTGGGAAGTAATAAACTTAGAACACAGGTCTGTTCACAGGTTTAATGTATTATGTATAGTTCTAGGTCTGACAACAAATTTTGCAGTATTTCCTACTAAACAATTGGTTTATACATGAACATTTTAGTAAATTCATGCATGTAAAGCTTTCATTTATATTGAGAAGTCTGTTTCTCTATCCAGGACTTTTTGCTGAAGATGCCAGGTGTCAATGCTAAAAACTACCGTTTGATCATGAACAGAGTGGAGAGTTTGTCTGCGCTGTGTGACTGCTCTCTGGAACAGCTTACGGAGATCATGGGGAGTCAGCCTCACGCCAAACAGCTGTACGACTTCCTCCACACCAAGCCTGCAGAGTCCACAGACAAACCAGCAAAACCAGCCAAAAGTGACTTCAAACGAGGGTTCAAACGGAAACGTTGATAAACCATGTGTTGTTATTCTTGGATTTGAAGGCCTTTGAAATTTACCTCACTTCAAGTACAGGATCTGTACGGGAAATGATGCCAACATGCTCAGAATAAGATTCTGAGATAATTTATTTATTGCTGTCAAGACATATTGTCTTTTGATTTTCACCCGATTTTCTATCAAAATAAAATATAATCTTGCTATCAATTAAATTTGATATATAAAATTTTGTTTGTTTGTATTATTAAAACACAGTTGAATTTGTTTATCATTCTGATTTTATACTGAGATGTAAATAAAAATAATTGTTGTAATTATATTTAAATACAACACAACTGTTACAATGAAACACACACTATCTTAATTTATTCTACAGTAAGATTAGATAATGTAGGTGCTTTTTATAAAATATGATTATTATGATCTAAAGACAAATGAGGCAAAGTCCTTGTGGGATTTGTTTAATCATCAGGTATATGATGTGTATGATTTTAACCATATATATTTTGTTTTACCTTCTTAAGACGGTGAGCTTCAATGCAGCATAATTCCTCAATTTTTTGTCTCACGTACTTTGAAAAAGTCTGTTTTATTGGTATGCTTTTTCATTGTTGTAAGTTGGTGTCCCAGGATAATTTTTTTGGAGCAGGTTAATTTCCTAGTTTACTGAAAAGCATGCAGTTTTTAGCTCAAATAACAATGAAGTTACGAATACCCTCTTCAAATACTGTAACTAAATCTTGTTGAAAAAGAAATAACATGAATGCTATTTTAAGGGTTTCTCAACTTGCAATGGATTCCTGGATATATTCAGTGAACGGAAGGCATACTTTAGTTGATATGAGGCTTGTAATCTTTGATTACACTCCTCAAATACAAAATTCATACTAGGTTTTCTCATATGCTCCACTTTTCAGCAGGTTGGGGATGTAACCTCAATAATCCTAACTCCATTTATGAATGGATCTTCAATACATGATTCTATTCGCTGAAATTAAAAAAAAACTGGAGGTCAAAACAATACTTTCAAAGAGGCAAGAATTCCATATTTATTAAACTTGAATACAATGTTAATTTAAAACACTTTATCAGAGTAATAATTAATAGAAAGAATGGAGGAAAGCAACGAATCCAAACAACAGTGAAAGTAAACAAAACATTGTCTCTAAGGAGAGATAAACAAGGGTTACAGCTAAGTCCCATTATTTAAGTTAGTGGTGATAGATTTTTAACTAAAGGAAAACATAAAGAACAAATCCTACACAATCAAGAGAGTATGATAAAGAAAAATATTGATATGTTTTTAAAAATAACCAAAAGTGTGAAAATCTTTGTTTCTGTGTTTTTATGGAATTTAATTCATTTTGAGGAATGTGTGTAGGATTTGTAAGATTAAATTCACTTGTTTTAAACTTGGTATGATATGTTAGACTGCTCATAGAAAAGAAACAAAATACTGTTGTTGTTTATTAAATCTTGTCAAAACAACCTCAAACTTTACTTTGAGTATGATTATTTAATTTTTCCTTAATGAACTATAAAAAATGTCTATGAATATATTTATTTCTTTGTTCATTAAAGTTAATGATATATAAAAGGAGGGGAGTTGTACACATAAGGGCAGATTAAAGGGGGACTACAGGTAGCTTGAATTTAGTGTCTCCTAATGACCACCTGCAGGTGTCAAGTACCCCCCTCCCCCTTGACAAAATGGTTTCTTAGGAGACATACACCATGAAACACATGAGGGAAGGGGTGTGCAACCGTTGAGCTACTGTAAGTCTCCCCCCCCCCCCCCCCCCCCAAGTTCAAGCTATATCTCTATCTTTCTCGCTCTGTTCAAGAAATAAAAAAATTTTTAAAAATATATTCATTAATTTGTTTATTTTCATACATGTGTTTCAAAAACAAATTTTATGAATACATTTTTGATTAACATTCTTTTCTTCTTTTTGCTGGTAAATTAAAGGCAATTTGCTCTTTAATTAATAACTTTAAATTAATAGGACAAAATTATTAACAGAAAATATAACATCCTGTTCTTGCAAAAAGTTACACAAATCATATATATGTTACTTGCATATTTTAGTACAAAGAAATAAATGGAAGCTTGAAAGCTGATATATATTTATATTAAAAAAAAAATGATCAATGCATTCTTTGAAAATAGAAATTATGATTTGTACTGCTTTAATAAATTGAAAAAAAAATAGTTTAAATTTACATCACCTATTTTGTTGTTTAAAAAAAAAGATCAGCTTTGTTCCTCATCAAGAGAGTAAGGGAACTAAATAAGTTTTTTGTTACTATATATATATCACAAATAAGAAACTTCTGTAAATAAACTTCTATCAACACAGATTAATAACTTGAAAGTTGTCGGATTTTGATTGTGTATGTGTAGTGATTATTTTTTTGTAAATCCTCATCAATCCAATTTTATGTTTATACTTTGTGGGACAATTCTATAACAATATTTATTTGTGGATTTTAACTCATTTCAAGATATGTGAGTAGAATTTGTAAGATTAAATTCACTAGTTTTAAAATTGGTATGATAGAAAACTTGGCTCTAAGAAAAGATACAAAATACTGGTATGCTATTAACAAGAGTTCTTGTTAAAACATTCTCAAACTTTTTTTTAGTATGATATTGAATAATTTCTTATTGAAATAAAATATCCATAATGATAATTTTATTTTTATTTATAAAAGTTAATGATAAAATAGGAGGGGAGATGTATACATAAGGGCATATTAAAGGGGGGCTACATGCAGGTAGCTTGAATATAGTGTCTCCTAATGACCACCTGCAGGTGTCAAGTATCCCCTCTGTCAAAAAGGGTTTCTTAGGAGACATACACCATGTAACACATGATACAAGGGGTGTGTAGCTGTTGAGCTACTGTAATTCTCTCTCTCTCTCTCTCTCTCTCTCTCTCTCTCTCTCTCTCTCTCTCTCTCTTCCAAGGTTTTAACTATTATAACTATAATCTCAAGCTATATCTCTATATTTTTCTCTCTGTTCAAGAAAGGAATAAAAATATATACATTTTTAATTTCATATATGTGTATCAAAAACAGAAATGAAATGTCAATGTGAACAAATTCAATACATTTCTAATAAACATTTTTCTTCCTTCTTTTGCTGGTGAATTAAAGGCAATTTGCTCTTAACTTTTTAACTTTAAATAATGGGACTAAATTATTAACTAAATTATTAACAGAAGTTGAAACATTTTGTTATTTATAAAAATTATGTATATGTTACTTGCATATGTTACTTTCTAGTACAAAGAAATAAATGGAAGCTTGAAAGCTGATATATACTTAAATAACAAAAATAAATATATCTGTGCATTCTTTGAAAGTAAAATTATGATTTGTACTGCTTTAATTGAAAAAATAGTTCAAATTCATATCACTTTTTTTTGTTATAAAAAAGACCAGCTTTTTGCCTCATCAAGAGAGTAAGGAAAATTAAAGTAGTTCTTTTATTACTATATCACAAATAAGAAACTACTACTGTAAATAAACTTCTATCAACACAGATTAATAACTTGAAAGTTGTTGGAATTTGGTAGTGTATGTGTAGTGAGTATTTATTTGTAAATCCTTTTCAATCCACTGATTACATGGGGTAATTCTTAAATTATTTTTATCTATGTATTTATTTTGAATTTATTTAACTGTATTTCATAATTTTTTACAGTGATCTTGAAATGATAAACCAAAATCTGATTGGTCAGAACCTATTATCCACTGCAATTTGATTGGTTATCTGTTGTTTTATAAAAGGAGATTTCACTCTGTCTCCAATTAATTAGCACCTCTTAACTGGTGGTCAAAGGTGACACCTACTGGTCAAGGTGAACTGGTGAGTTAGAAATTATACTTATTGAAGCTTATTCATTTCTATTCTTGTTTGAAAATAGATTTTGAAGCTGTTATAAGATGAAAAAACAAAGTTTTGAAAAAAAACAATGATTTCTTATAATACGATAATAATATAATAATTCTTATAAAATTTGGATTCAATTGATATAATAAATTAAGTGTTACCCATTATGATTATAACAATATCCAGCTACATTAGAGGCTTCAGAGAGAAAATCATTCCGAGGGAGATTCTTTTTTTTTCTTTTAACATTGTTATAGTTGAAACACAATGCAATTTCTAAAGAAGATATTGCTTTGATGGGCACTCCATATTAATATATTAAGAATACAACATAAATAAAGTAAGACCATTTCATATTTTATGAGCTGTCTTGAGTAGTTTTGAAGAATACAGAGCATAATTTACTGTTCATCTAGCTATTTTTTTTTATCTTAACTATTTTTTCTTATTGAAAAGAAAGAGCTTTTTAAGACCAGTATATTCCTTCAAATTCCTCTGTTTATGAAATGAAAGAGTAAGTTTATTTTAGAATAGGTAACTGCATGTAATGGACTTCTTGTTTTATATTACCACCTGCAGTGCTCAAACAAATCAACTGATTATATAAATTTTTGACTTTATTTTTTCTATTCCAGATTTTGTTTGAAAAGTGTTTGAGACCAAAGAGAAGCTCCAACCATCCTACAGAGGAAGCTAGGCAGAAACAAAAGGTAAGTCAGATTTATTTTATTTATTAGAAGCAAAAATTAAGTGTGCCTGCTGACATGAAATCACTTTGGGAGAGTTGGTGTGTCATTTTGTACATGTATATATGCACAACATTTTTATGAATACCCAAAAAGCATGTCAATGTTATTAACTTGGAGGGGAATACACAGTTTATGGTTAAATTTATCTCATTAACCAAAGAATCTTTTTTTTTTAAATATTATAAATAATTGAAATAAGTTCCCTTAACTCACAGAGATTTTTTAAAGTTAAAGATGTAAACAATGAGTTAAGACAGGGTTATTTATTTTTTCGGAGTTCAAATTTAATGTCATTAATAATTAACATTTTCATATATTGTCTTAAAGCAGTTATAAATTATCAAAGGAATAATGTAGAAAATAAAATATTTTCTGTGTATTCTAGTTGAATTTCATGTGAAAAGTAATTCATTTGCTGGTACATGTGTACTTAATTAGTAATTCTAATGAATTCTTATAATTCTAATAAGGCTTATTAGGCATACAGGGTACATTTTCATTGTATGGTTAGATTTTTATTAACAAGTAATTTTCCTGGTATTTCTTTAAATGTTAAAATTATTTTATCTTCTATCTATGCATAATACACCTTATTTGTACAACTAAGTGTTATTTACCAAACATTATTAAAAGAACTCTTATCCCTAAATTTTAGTTTAAACAATATTTATTTAGTAATTGGAGCAGCAGTGCATTACTAAATTGCAGCAGCAGTGCATTACTAAATTGAGAACAAGCAAAATTTTGAAATCTTTTTAGTCTCCTTTGGTTCTGTAGCTAGGCTAATTTAATTTACAAAGGAATAGGTTTGATATTCTTATTAGGTAGACAACAAGAAGTTTTACTGAAATTTAATTAATTTGTAATATCGACATTAAAAAAAAACCATCCAAAATTCCGTATACATGTACTTGTATTTTTTTTATTAACTTCAACCCCCACAAAGAAATAAAAACTAATCTAAGCTAGTTTGATACTTTGAAAAATTTTCAATATGCTCACTGTGTGATTTTTAATTTGCATATTAGGATAAACAAATTGACTTTAATTATGATTTGAATAACCTTTTGCATCAACCATGTGATCATTGAAAAAAGTTGGTAAGGAACATAGGGGTTTCTTGAATGATTGCAATTATCTTAATGAAAAGGTAGTTCATTAACTGCAGATATCAATTCAAAATCTCCTGTAAGTATTTTTGCTCTCCCCTGCTTTCCTCCCTCCACCCCCCCCCAAAAAAAATAAATAAATGATTTCTACCCCATGATTTGTCCCACTTAGCCAACATTCTAAAATTAATACAGCTGATTGGTTTTGGCTAGGTGGTAATGGTGTACCGGTAAAGGGGGGGAGGGGCAAAACAAATTAATTAAGGGTGACAATTGTAAGATTTCTGTTTTAAAAAGTGCTATAATAGTTTGATACTGACACAAGAATATTCATATTCATTTATTGCGTTTATTTGCTGAAAGCTCAAGTTAGCTTTTCTGATCACATTTTGTCTGCTGTCTGTATGACTGTCTGTCTGTCCATAAACTTTTCACATTTTCAACATCTTCTCAAGAACTACTGGGTTAATTTCAACTAAACTTGGCACAAATCATCCTTAGGCAGAGGGGATTCAAAGTTATGAAAATTAAAGGCCACACCCTTTTTCAAGGGGAGATAATTAGAAATTAATGAAAATTTTTGAGAAATTTTCAAAAATCTTCTTAACAAGAATCATTTGGCCAGGAAAGCTGAAACTTGTGTGGAAGCATCCTCAGGTAGTGTAGATTCAAAGTTGTTAAAATCATGACCCCTGGGGGTAGTGTGGGGCCACAATGGGGGGGGGGGGTGTCAACATTTTACATAGGAATATATAGAGTTAATCTTCTTCTCAGGAACTAATCAGCCAGGTAAGCTGAAACATGTGTGGAAGCATCCTCAGGTAGTGTAGATTCAAAGTTAGGAAAGTCATGACACCCCTGGGAGTAGGGTTAGGCCGGAATGGGGGGGGGGGTCAAAGTAATCAGCCAGGAAAGCTGACATTTGTGTGGAAGCATCCTCAGGTAGTGTAGATTCAAAGTTGTTAAAATCATGACCCCCTGGGGGTAGGGTGGGGCCACAATTGGGGGGGGGGGTCGACGTTTTACATAGGAATATATAGAGTAAACTATTCAAAATCTTCTCATAAGCTAATCAGCCAGGTAAGCTGAAACATGTGTGGAAGCATCCTCAGGTAGTGTAGATTCAAAGTTAGGAAAGTCATGACACCCCCGGGAGTAGGGTTGGGTCGGAATGGGGGGGGGTCAAAGTTTTACATAGGAATATGTAGAGTAAATCTTCTCAGAAACTAATCATCCAGATGATTCTTTACAATTGTTAAGACTTTGGCCCAAGGACAATTCTTCGGCTTCACAAGAAGGTTCAGAGTTTGTTGTAGGTTTATATCCCAAATATAAACAATTGTGAAGGATCTTTTTGAGAACTGCAATATTTTACATGTGATATGACTATAAAATCATCCTGTTAGAAAATGGACCAATGATTATAAACATAAGAATATCCAGGGGGGAAAATGGATTTTATTTATACAGGATCTACATGTATTATTGTACATTGTCCAGATAGTTTGTATTATGACTCTAAGCTGATTTGATCATACCTATTGTTCCGTATGTGAGTGATGTGGCCCATGGGCCTCTTGTTTAAGCTCTTTTTTAGCTTACCTGAGCTGAAATCACACTTTTTCCGTAATTTGTATATCCATCTGTCTGTTGGTCCATCTGTTAGCAAAAAACACCCTTAAGCAAAGAGCATTCAAAGGACCATGTCCTATTTCAACGGAAGATAATGTAGAATTATTGAAAAATTGAGAGAAATTTTGAAAAATCTTCCTCTCAAGAACCATTTGGCCAGGAAAGCTGAAACTTATGTGGAAGCATCCCAAGCTAGTGTAGATTCAAAGTTGTGAAAATCATGACCCCTGGGGGTAGGATGGGGCCACAATAGGGGGGATTTTTAAATAGGAATATATTGTTTAAATCTTTAAAAATCTTCTTCTCAGAAACTTACCAGCTAGGAAATCTGAAACCTTTGGCGGAAACATTCTCAGCTAGTATACATTCAAAGTTAAGAAAATCTTGACCCCCAGGGTAGGGGGGTCACAGTGTGGGGAAAAAAATACTTTGAGGCTGAGGATGGGAGTTTCTTAATGCAAATTATCTTCTCTACTCCCACTCACCTGTAAGGAAAACTGTATTCATAATTCTGTTGACCAGGAAGCCCTCTATCAAAATTTTAAATTCCATATCTCCCAAGATAGGGGTTCAGATTCTAGGGCGGGCCCAAAGTATAGTCATATAGTGTTAAAACATTTAATGTTTTAAAACTCGTCTTCTTAACTTCTGCTGATATTGAATAAAAAGAAAAAGACTGCATATAATTTAAGCAATAAAAATGAAGCCATCTTTTAGAATTTTAAAATTTATGTCACCCATTAAAGGGATTTAGATTTAGGGCTGGACCAAAATGTTCAAATAGTGTCTAGGGTTGGACTTCTTAATGCAGGTAGTGGCCAAATTGGTCATTTAGTGTTAATGTTTATGAATAATGTCCACTGACACAGAATAAAAACTGAATGCATGAATGTTCAGAAAAGAATATTAAGCTGTCATCTTTAACAATATTTCATGTCACCTACATTAATTAAGGCATGGGTTATGGTGGGGGTATATATTTGTTTTATTATTTTATTCTGTTCAGGAATTTCAGTGAAAGAAATTATTAAATTCACATATTAGGATGAAGCTGTATATCAAAATTTTTATGATATGGTGAAAGCATTTGGAATGACTTCAGGGGAGTTATCTCCCCTTGCTTCTCACAATGTAGTTAGCTTCTATTGCTTGTTCATATTTAGTAATTAAAGTAGATCCAGTGCTCTGTAATGTCATACTTTATTGTAAACTTTGAATTCTTTAAAATTTGTGCAAGATAGTTTAATATATTTTATGTGAATAGAATCACATGGAAGTACCGGTAACTAGAATTACTGTTGAGTTCAAGATATTTTCGCAGCTTGATCTTATATTTGATATTTTTTATACATTTTATCTATGCTAAGGGGAAATAACTCTTTGTCTAAATGCTATAATTTTTCTTATCCCAACAATTAATTTTAAAATGTGTTTGAAGTTTTACTTTTCTGACACAGTTGACAATAAAATTAAAAAAGATAAACAAGTTTCTGCCTACAAAGATTTTACTTTAAACAAAAAAAAAGTATGGTTTTCTGATGCTAAATTATGCTTTACTTCATTTTTATCTGACATCTCAAAAAGTGTGATGACATGAATATTTTTTCTTATAATTGATGAAGTTTAAGTGAGCTATTAAATTGAAATCAGTTCTGATTTTCGACTTTCATTGGAGAGTTTTACGAGTATGGAGTTACCTTAATCATTAAATATTGTGATTTTTAGCTCACCTGAACCGAAGGTTCAAGTGAGCTTTTCTGATCACCCGTTGTCCGTCGTCCGTCTGTCTGTCCGTCCGTCTGTAAACTTTTCACATTTTCAACTTCTTCTCAAAAACCACTGGGCCAAATTTAACCAAATTTGGTACAAAGCATCCTTATGGAAAGGGGGTTATAAATTGTTAAAATAAAGGGCACAGCCCTTTTCAAAAGGGAGATAATTGCGAAATAGTAAGTTTAGGGTGCATGTCTTTAAAAATCTTCTTCTCAAGAACCACGGCACCAGAAATGCCAATATTTACACAAAAGCTTGTATATATAGTGAAGATTCTAAATTGTAAAAATCGTGACCCTCGGACCAAAACTGGGGCCCCAGGCGGGGTTCAAAGTTTAACATAGAAATACATAGGAAAATTTTTAAAAAATCTTCTTCTCAAGAACCACTGCACCAGAAATGCCAATATTTACACAAAAGCTTTTATATATAGTGAAGATTCTAAATTGTAAAAATGGTGACCCTCGGACCAAAACTGGGGCCCCAGGCGGGGTTCAAAGTTTAACATAGAACAACATATGGAAAATGTTTAAAAAATGTTCTTCTCAAGAACCACTGCACCAGAAATGCCAATATTTACATAAAAACTTGTATATATAGTGAAGATTCTAAATTGTAAAAATCGTGACCCTCGGACCAAAACTGGGGCCCCAGGCGGGGTTCAAAGTTTAACATAGAAATACATAGGAAAATTTTTTAAAAATCTTCTTCTCAAGAACCACTGCACCAGAAATGCCAATATTTACACAAAAGCTTGTATACATAGTGAAGATTCTAAATTGTAAAAATGGTGACCCTCGGACCAAAACTGGGGCCCCAGGCGGGGTTCAAAGTTTATCATAGAAATACATAGGAAAATGTTTAAAAATTTTCTTCTCAACAACCACTGCACCAGAAATGCCAATATTTACACAAAAGCTTGTATATATAGTGAAGATTTTAAATTGTAAAAATCGTGCCCCTCGGACCAAGACTGGGGCCCCAGGCGGGGTTCAAAGTTTAACATAGAAATACCTTAGGAAAATGTTTAAAAAATCTTCTTCTCAAGAACCACTGCACCAGAAATGCCAATATTTACACAAAAGCTTGTATACATAATGAAGATTCTAAATTGTAGAAATCGTGACCCTCGGACCAAGACTGGGGCCCCAGGCGGGGTTCAAAGTTTAACATAGAACTACATATGAAAAATGTTTAAAAATTTTCTTCTCAAGAACCACTTCACCAAAAATGCCAATACATACACAAAAGGTTGTATACATAGTGAAGATTGTAAAAATCGTGACCCCCGAACAAAAAGTGGGGCCCCAGTAGGGGTTTAGATTTTAACATATGTAGGAAAATGTTTTAAAATCTTCTTCTCAAGAACTATAGTGCAACTGTTTGGGATATTACTATGCATACATGTACATCCTTAAATAATGTAGATTCAAAAAATTGTAACTCCCGGACAATTGATGGGCACCAAGAGGGGTTCAAAATTTAAACATTTTAAAAAACATAAAGGAAAAGTTTAAAAATTTTCTTCTCAAGAACTACAATGTTTTAGTTTGTGGAATTTCTATGCATGCATCCTTCGCTTATGTAGATTCCTAATTGGTAAAATCGTGACCCCCGGACCAATACTGGGGCCCCAAGATGGGGTCAAAATTTATTAAAGAAATATAAAGGTAACATGTTAAAAAATCTTCTTCTCGAGAACTACAATGGTTCAATTTGTGAGATTACTATCATGCATACAACCTTGGATAATGAAGGTTCGACAGTTTTAAAATAGTGACCCCTGGACTAATACTAGAGACCCAAGATGGGTTTAAAGTTAAATGTAGAAGTACCGGTATATATGGAAAATGTTTAAAAATCTTCTTTTCGAGAACTACAATGCATCAATTTGTCAGATAACTACGTCAGCACCCTCAAATAGTGTAGATTCGAAATTATAAAAGCCGTGATCTCAATCTAATACTGGGGCCCCAAGAGGTGTTCAAAGTTTAGCATAGAAATATAGAGGGAAAATGTTGAAAAAAATTTTTCTAGGGAACTATAATGCTTCAGCTTGTGAGATAACTAGGCAAGCATCCTTAAATAATGTAGATTCCAAATAATTAAAACTTTAGCACTGGACTAATACTGTGGCCCCAAGAGGGGTTCAAAGTTTAACATAGAAAGATATATTGAAAATGTTTTTAAAAAGTTTTCCTCGAGAACTATAATGCTACAGTTTGTGAGATTACTATGCAAGGATCCTCAAATTGTGTAAACTCTAATGTAGTGGAACCAAGAGTTATCTTTCTTGTGTTCTGTACAGTCTGAGAGTTATTCCTCTTGAAGTGGAACTCTGCTATGTTCAGTTTTTCAGGTTGTGTACGTGCGGTCCCACCGCAGTGCTTCACATTTTCATTCCTATGTTACTATTTATGTTGTTCAAGCCAACCATAAACCTCGGACCATAACTGGGTCCCCAGAAAGGGGTTCAATGTTTAAAATAGAAAAAGCATATGCTACGAAATGTAATGTTACAAGGAACTGCTGTTCAGGTGAGCGATGTGGCCCATGGGCCTCTTGTTAAGTTGTATGATCAAAAGAGTTATGCAAGTAATTTTATTTGAAACAAAAAAGTTTTTACCTTCCTAAATAAACAAATAGACTTGTTAATAGTAAAGTCATATTTGGCTATCCAAAATCACTGATAAGCAGTTCATGTAAAATGATTTTGGTATAAATGCCAGATGGTTGTCTAATGTCCATGAAGGCTAAATATCTGGAATAGAATATGTTCCCCATATACAGTTGTAGCTATTAAAGCTGGGTGTTTTTAAATTCCAACAGGGAAAGATTCTGTCTGCCCCTGGGGAGGGGGGATAGGAGCTTGTTTTAAAAAGAACATGTATGCTAGTCACCTTGTTTTAACTTTTAGTTTATCTATGAAAACATATACACATAAAACTTGTTGAAAGTTAAATGATTTCCTATTAGAGTTTTGTACCTTTTCAATATCAAGTCATGCACTCTATTATGATCTTTTTCACCTTGTCACTATTATGAAGTTTTTCATTAAAAAAAAAGGTTTTATAGTCTTTTTTGAAAGATATCAGGCAGAAAGGTGGTATATGAGACTCCTCGACAAGTTTGTGTATGGGCTATGGTACTTAAGTTAAGTTAAGCCTATTGGCCTCATGTTGGTTTGAAGCATATCTAGGATAAGAGGAATCCAACTTGAGACATGCATAAAAAGGCTATATTTTCAAAAATCTACTCCCAAAATTTAATTACATGTTAATGATGTCCAGGAATCTCTCTACCAAAATTGTGAAATTCATGGCCCTGGATCAGGGGATCAGTTCCTAGGGCAGGGCCAATATTGTCATGAAATGAATATGTATTAAATCTCTTCTCTTTTCTCATATATATCTGAGAAAAACTTAACGCATGATTATCATGTCCATGAAGCCATTTACTGGTACCTAAATTTTGAAATTCATGACTCTGGGTGACGGTTTCAGACCCTTGGGTGGGGCCAATATGGCCATATATAGTGAAATGTATAAAATCTTCTTCTCTACTACCACAGTATTGGGAGATAAACTGAATGCATGAATATGATGCCCATGTTTAATGGTGACAATGTTTTAGTCCTAGGGTATATATAATTTGAGATTCCTTCTGCTCTTGCCCCCCCCCCCCCAATATTACTAGATGTTTGCAAACATCAAATAATAAAAGCAGGAGTAGCCATCAGAGGATTCTCAGATTAGGGTTTAGACTTAAAATAAAGCTTAAAATGCATACATGACCCTGACAGCTCCATCTACTGGCTATGGTACTCAGGTGACCGTCAAGGCCTGTGGGCTTCTTGTTAAATTGGGTCACATTTAACTTGACAGCTTTGTCTAGTTATTAACAAAATCTACCTCCTTTATTTAATTGAATCAACGAGTCACTGGGCAGAGTTATCAATAAACAAAACTACTGATTGAACAACAACAATATTGTGCACCTTTTTTGAAAATATTGTATTCAGTCATTTATTTCATCAACACAGAGAGTTTAGGAAAGTACAGATGTATCATATTGAAACATCTTTGCAACCCATTACGTATATGTAATATTGTAATGCACATAAAAAGTTTTTATAATCTTATTCATTAAAATTAATGTGTGAGATAGAGATTTTTGTTTGTTGTAAGGTTTACATGTTTGTTATACCCTTATAAATATTTTTCCATATAAATTCTTACTAATAAAAAGTCCAACAAAACAAATGTTATATAAACCTGCCTGAACATACTTCTTTGTTGATCGTTCTACCGGTCCAACATTGAAATTGTTTGACCGCTACTTTACAGTAAATCAATTTTTGTCCCTAAGATGGCGGAGCGGAAATAGCCGAATTTTTGTGCAGAAAGAGTTGTCGTTTGGTATATGATAGGAAAGATGGTGTCACAGGCAGTTTCAAGTCTTTGTTTTAAGTAAAGGGTATTAAAAAAGTTTTTGACTGGGATTCAGGCAACATATTAATTGTTGGACTTGAAAGTCCAACAATTCATATGTTGCCCTCATACACAGTCAATAAATGTATAATATGCGTATAACTGAATGCATGAATAAATGTTTTTAGCTAACCTAGACCAATGTCTCAAATTTGTTAGTGTTCTGTTGTCTACCAGGCAGAAGATTTAGGTTGGCATTCTCAATATCATTAAATATTTCAATTTTCATGCTCTTGAGACAAAGTCTCCTCTTTGAAGCATTTTCAAATTTTAAAGGGCTAAGCATCTTTCAAGGAGATACAAAAAATATGTTGAAAATAGGATGGGCTGTTTTAATAATTTATTCAAAAATCTAATCATTTGCCGGTTTCAACACATATATGGAATTGTAATCATTTTAAAACTCTGATTTGATTTTTTGCAATCAGTTTAAATATTTTAAATAGCATTTTGTGTAACTATTTCAGTTAAAAAAGAAGTATCTAATAATTAGATGCTGTTTTTGAAGATAAAAGAAAATAAAGGCAAGCATATGATAATATAGAAAACCCATGATAGGCTTATTTGCTTGATTTCCTCAAAAAAGAAGCTAGGTTGCATTCAAGGGATAGGTGAAAATTCACAGAAATTTAATCTATGTAATTTAGAATTTTTTTATTGGTTAAATTTCATTGCAGAAACAAGTCCCTGTAATGCAAATTTTAAATGCTTATTCTTAGTGGCTTATTGGCCACCATGGGGGCTTAAAGATATGCACAGAAATAATTATTTTTGGCTAAAAGGATATTGATGCTGATACTTTTGAAAAACTTGTATATAAGTTTCTAGGTCAAAGGTCAAGGTCATAGCAAACCTCTTTAAAAAATTTCTATAGACAATATTTTTCTTTGCTTGGAACGTGTGCAGACTTTACCTAAAGACTGTAGGTAAATGGTGTGCATATACCTTGAACCATGTTTCTATGTTGAATGCCATATATAACAATCATTATGCAATTTCTGTAGCAGTGAAAATTATCCATGTAAAAAGTAAATTAAAATGATTTGAATAACTATATTATTAAAAGGTAATTTTTTTTAATTTGTATGTTTATAAATCTATAAATTGAATTTGCAAAACTTCAGTTTGAGTGTAATTGCAACAATTACTAGCTAAAAACATGTAACAAAGGCTGCATGCTCCATGTTGATCATGGATGACTAAGGCAAATTACTGGTAATCAAATCACAGGCCATTGTTCTGTAGACAGGCTAGATGTGCATTCTTGATATGCAAAAGAATCTGAAATTGCGGAATTCTGAATAAATAGACAAAACAACATAAAAATGTTCTGTTACTAAATCTTCATAAATAGATGCACCCAGATGAGTGGAATTTAGATACCCAAAGCCCCCTGTACTTCATTGCAGCCCTGAGTGTTAAAGAGGGGCCACTTTTACAAATGGTAAATGATAAAAAAGCAAGTTAAATTTGAAGAACTCTCAATTTTATTTATTTCATCACATCATATTTGGCATGAAAATAATTATTAGAAGAATAACACTAGTTGAAAATTGTGAAAATTACCATAGAACCAAAAATATACATGATAAATTTTTGTTTGAACAAAGACCCCTTTGGGTTCAGAAAGATGCCAAGATGTGGTTCACCACTTTGTACAGATTTAAAAAAACAGATAGAACTAGAACTGTCTTCAACAAAAAGTAAGGGCTTTTCGACATCTGGTTTTCCCTTTTTTTTATTTAAAATGTCAGAAATTATCATATCTAGGGGTTTTTTTTGGGGGGGGGGGGTTTGGTTTTTTTTTTTTACAATTTCCTCAACGTTTTGGTATAATCGGTTGCCTAAATAAGAACTATAAGTAATGCAATGTCAAAAGAAAGATAACCTCAGAACTTTAAAAGGAAATATACTTTTAATTTCAAATATAATATTTTCATTAAAAAAATTAGTATTTATATCTCGAACAGAAAATTTAGTATGCCTAGAGTATTTAATATGTTCTACATTTTTTAAGCAAAGCGAGATAACTCTTTCAAAAAAAATTCAACTTATAAAAAGTTGTAATATTCATGCCCTTAAACTCCTATAGGGAGTCAAAAAGTGGCCTCTTGGACCATAATTTTTAAATTGCACTCTTTACTCCAAACTAAAAACCAAAAAGATTTGGAAATTTGAAAATTGGATGAAAAACAAAAGAGTTACAGCTAAAGGGCTATTTTCAGCTTTGACCCCTCTAGATCCCTTATCTCTTGGAATTTTAATTTTAAAACCTTTTCCAGTCTGCGTATCACGTCCCTCATTATAAATATTAAAAATAAAAATATTTACTTAAAAACTCTTTAAGAAAACGATCCACGTGTGAGTTCAGTTAAACATTAAATAAAAGTCCCATAGACAATTTTTTATCAACTTTTAAAACCGGAAATTCTCAATTGTTTTGAATATAACTTAAAATATATGATAATTATTACCATTTAAACATTCCCCATGCATCACGTTAAAAATTTGGTTGTTATTTCAATTAATACTTTTTTCATCCCCCCTTTCTTCAGAGTTTGAAACCTAATATCTCAAAAACAGTAAGAGATAGACAGAAGTCGTTGCTTACGATTTTGTATATCATAGTATGAAGTATCTTATTCCAAAATTTCTTAGTTTATAATGACAAAAATAAAAAACATACAAGGGTCGTGTTAATATTTTGTATTTTGCATGTGTAAACTGGAAGTATATTCACCAGAAGTCTAAAAAGGGACATACGGGAGAAATATACGATTGCTACAAGAATTAAACATTAAATTTTTATTTTTGTCTTCCGTTTTCAAAAAATCGCCAACAAAACTTTGTTGAGAAGAATAACAATAAAACAGAACAAAAACAATAGGTCTTTTTGACCGAAAGTCGAAAAGCCCTTAAATACTCTGCATTAATGTAGAGGCAATGGAATTTTAATTTCTGAGGTAAATACAAAAGAATCTTACATATACATGACAAATTCTAATAGTTATTCAAGACAGGACTTAAAGGACTAAAAAGTGTTTGCATGGATATGGTTGACTCAGAGTTCATGTCAGATTTTGCATTCATATGTTTATTTGTGATGAATGTGTGATTACTATGATATGTAAAATACTAAATGTTCACTTTGCGGATGTTCTAAGTGATCCGTCTGGCCTTCCATCTGTCTGTCCATCAAACAGTTCCTTAGAGGAGACTGGAATATATTATCTCTCCCCTTGGCCAAATCTTGCTCATACTTCACTGACAAAATGCTAGTTGGTAATTAATGGTTATGCTTTGACTTTGAAACAATTTCCTAGATCTAAGGAACTTATGTGTTTAAAAGTCATTGTTTGGACTACATATTCGCTCCTAATAGTTCAATTTGGCTCATATTATTAACCCACAAAGTACATTTGATGTGGTGATCTTGAAAAAGTTCTAGGTTATATCTGACTTCTTATGCCATCCTCTCTCCCATTTTTTTTGTCCCCCGCCGCAACGCGGAGCGGGGACATAGAAATGCCGGGCGTGGGTCCGTGCGTCCGTGTTTCCGTCCGTCACACTTTTTTGTAAGCGCTCTCATGCCTAAAAATTTTGACGGATTTTCATTAAATTTATACCAAATGTTTATACATTTACCACTATTACCTTGGTCAAGTTCGAAAATCAGCATTGGTCGATACTTTTTGTTGGAGTTATGGGACTTTGACAACAATAATGACTCCGTTTTATCCAAAAATTGACCTTGTAAGCACTCTCATGCCTACAAATTTTGACGGATTTTCATTAAATTTATACCAAATGTTTATACATGTACCACTATTACCTTGGTCAAGTTCGAAAATCAGCATTGGTCGATACTTTTTGTTGGAGTTATGGGACTTTGACAACAAAAATGACTCCGTGTTATCCAAAAATTGACCTTGTAAGCACTCTCATGCCTACAAATTTTGACGGATTTTCATTAAATTTATACCAAATGTTTATACCACTAATACTTTGGTCAAGTAAGAAAATCAGCATTGGTCGATACTTTTTGTTGGAGTTATGGGACTTTGAACACAATAATGACTCCGTTTTATCCAAAATTTGACCTTGTAAGTGCTCTCATGCCTACAAATTTTGATGGATTTTCATTAAATTTATACCAAATGTTTATACCACTAATACCTTGGTCTTCCTAAATCAGCCTTGGTCGATAGACTCGATACTAGTATACTGCTTGACCGGCGGGGGACCCAGGAATTCTATTCTTGTTTTCATTCATTTATCTTTAACTTTTAATAACCTTAAATAGTGCGCACATATTAAATGGACATTATCTTGAAAAATTAATGATCAAGGCCACACCAATATAATTTCTTGTTCGTCAGACATTCAGTGAAAAAGGGTACGAGCGGGTGAGCAATTAAAATATAAAATTAATATTTTTTGTAGCCTATTTTTTTATGCGGTTCAAAAATAAATTTGGCGGACAGTTACATATCTTCTACTTGTTTCTGATTTATAAATTAAAAATATTTAAAATGTGAAAAATATAGCGGAAATAGAACAGAAAATAGAACAGATTTTCCTAGGTGTGGGAGATTAATAATAATAATTTTTATATAGTTTTATTTAAATACGGGCATGCTGGGTCTGTCAAACAAGAAATTATCTTGGTGTGATCCAAGTTGGAGTTCAGTATCTGTCCATGCACCTACTTTTAGCAGAATAGTGATCTTTTAACTTTAACTCTTCTTTGATATGAGTTTTCCCACTTTGATAATACGTTTATGATAATTTATCACAGTCAGTTTTAATGTAATTGATGGGTCATCTAAGAGAGGAAATGTGAAAAATTTTCATGTGAGATTCTAAGTGCAAAAATATGTTTTGTAGTTTTTAAGTGATTGTTTAAACTTTTCATTAACAGTGGCATACATAGGCAAACATTTAGCAAAGTTGTTGCCATTGGAGTTGTTTGTTACCTTCCAGCCAAATTAAATTTGCAGAAACATGTGATTTTTTTTTTTAAGAAGATTTTCTTGTATCTTAATTGCCAATCTATGAATTTTAAATAGGGTTTTATTATTAAGGTCCTTGGGCCCATTGGCTTCCTCTTTGTCAATTGTTCTTTGTATAAGTGTGGGGCTTGAAACTTGAGAATTGTTTTCATGATCCAAATCAGAGATGCTGGGGCATACTAAGGAGCTAAATTTGTGATATAAAAAAATGCATTTAGTTGGTTTGGTTTGGTGATTCATGCAAGATATGTCAATGTGCTGACATTGCAGAAAAATTAAGGGTATTGCGGGTTATGTAAATTTTTTCTGCAATGATCGCATTTTAATGTTTATATTTACATCTTTCTTTTAACAAATTAATATATCATTGATTGAAGTTAAATTAACTTAATTACTGTTAATGTACATATAAGTACATAAGCTAAAAGAAACAGCCAAATCGTCTCCTTTGGGAATTTGAGTCCGACATCGATCATCTTGATTATTTTGTACAGTCTGTGATTTTTCTTATATCCCTGTAAGTTTCGACCATAGATGGAATCATACTCGGTAGATAAACCGAAGGTTCAAGTGAGTTTTTCTGATCACCTGTTATCTCTTCATCCATCGGTCTGTAAACTTTTTACATTTTTGACTTCTTCTTAAGAACCACTGGGCCAAATTTAGCCAAACTTGGTACAAAGCATTCTTATGGGAAGAAGATTCTAAATTGTTAAAATAAAGAGCAAATCCCTTTTCAAAAGGGAGATAATTTCGAAACAGTGAAAATATGGTGCTTGTCTTTAAAAATCTTCTTCTTATTAAAGAACCACTGTACCAGAAATATGAATATTTACACCAAGCTTGTATACATAGCAAAGATTCTAAATTGTGACCGCCTGACTAATACTGGGGCCCCAAGAGCGGTTCAAAGTTTAACATAGAAATATGTAAGAAAAATGTTTAAAAATCATCTTCAAAAGAACTGCAATGCTCCTAGTTGTGATATTACTATGCAAGCATCCTCAAATAATGTAGATTCTAAATTGTTTAAATTGTGACCGCTGGACCAATACTGAGGCCCCAAAAGGGGTTCAAAGTTTAACATAGAAATAAATAGGTAAAATGTTTGAAAATCATTTTCTCAAGAACTACAATGCTACTATGCAATCATCCTCAAATAATGTAGATTCTAAATTGTTAGAATTGTAACCCCCGGACCAATACTGAGGCCCCAAAAGGGGTTCAAAGTTTAACAAAGAACTATATCGGTAAAGTGTTTGAAAATCTTCCTCTCAAGAACTACAATGCTACTATGCAATCATCCTCAAATAATGTATATTCTAAATTGTTAGAATTGTAACCCCCAGACCAATACTGAGGCCCCAAAAGGGGTTTAAAGTTTAACATAGAAATAAATAGGTAAAGTGATTGAAAATCTTCTTCTCAAGAACTACAATGCTACTATGCAATCATCATCAAATAATGTAGATTCTAAATTGTTAGAATTGTAACCCCCCGACCTGAATACTGAGGCCCCAAAAGGGGTTCAAAGTTTAACAAAGAACTATATCGGTAAAGTGATTGAAAATCTTCTTCTCAAGAACTACAATGCTACTATGCAATCATCCTCAAATAATGTAGATTCTAAATTGTTAAAATCGTGGCTGTCGGATTAATACGGAGGCCCCAAGAGAGGTTCAAAGTTTAACATAGAAATATATTAGGAACAATATTTAAAAATCTTCTTCTCAAGAGCTATAATGCTCCAATTTGTGATATGACTATGCAAGAATCTTCAAATAATGTAGATTCTAAATTGTTAGAATTGTAACCCCCCGGACCAATACTGGGGCCCCAAGAGGGGTTCAAAGCTTAACAAAGAAATATTTAGGGAAAATGTTTTAAAATCTTCTTCTCAAAAACTACAAGGCTCCAAGTTGTGAAATTACTAATAATTCTTATAAAACTAATATAGATGATACAAGGAACTGTTGATCAGGTGACCAATGTATGGTCAATTGGCCTTTTGTTTCACATATATTCTTTTACAGGCTTATAGTATTGATACTTGCCTTAACAAATTTAACTTATTAACACAATTTTATGTTTACGAACCTTAAGTTGTACAATGCTCCTGTTGAAATTGGATTTAAATTGATGATGATATAGTTACTCTGTATCAATAATACACATGTATGTTTTTAAAAATGGCTGAAAAAATATGCGCATATATATATACTTAAAAAAATCAATCTATCAGCATAAATTAAAATATTTGAGAAATGTTTGTTGCAAAACTGTTAATGATAAGTGACAAATCCGATTGGCCGCTGCTAATGACTCTGACCGCAAAAATGTTTATAATTCAAATGTGTTCCTATTAAGTGATTAACTTCCTATAAAACCTTTCTACAGGATACCCCTATTTTATCTCTACATGTTCGCACACATGGAGGAGAATATAAAAATATTGAGTCATTCCGAAAAACATTGCCGATATTGTTTTGTCTCATGCTACAAATGAGATTTATTCTACTGTATGAACTTAGAGTCAGTTATCCGTGTTCTATTGATGATGTTGAACTGCTGTATATTACATCAAAGTGATTTTGCTTTGAGTTTTAGTGATTGTGACATGATATTGGGAATTCAATATCATTTTAGGTGCGCAACATTTATGCACAAAGCAAATGAGACCCTCTGTCTTAAGTAACCTTTAAGATCCATAGTTCTTGCCGGATCTTACTCTAGTGACCATGGTTTTTACCAGGGTCTTAAGCTTTATCATAAAAATGTTTACAATTTTATTTTTCTAAAACTAAATGTAATTTCTTTTTTTTCATTAGACTGCAAATGGATGGAGATCATCAAGACTTCAGCATGGAGGTTGACCTGGAGAGCAGCATCATACAGCCCATACAGCCAGTGAAGGTCAGGCTGGCCAATTACAGCAGACAGTCCAGTCCCTCCCCGCTGAGGCTGACCACAAAGGCACAACCCCTCCCCACAACTAGACAAGACAGCCAATCCCCATGCAGGACACTGAGGGATGGTGAAAGTGTTCCTCACACTCAAAGGAGGTCACCCAAGAGATCCACAGCACCAAAACTTCACAGAAGACATCAAAGTGCTCCATATCTGATCAATGCTCCCACAAAGATGAGGAGGATGTCACCTAGCAAACCTATGTCAACAGTCTCCAACCAGTTTTGTCAACTTCCAACACAGTATGTTACCAGATCCAGCATTCAACAACCGTCTCCCTTGACTTTGATGAATTTACAGCAGGAATCCAAATATCTTACAAGATCTCAAGTCAAGATTTGGAAGCAGAAGAGTTCGTGTCCCTATCATGAGAAGTTGGCTCTAAGGGAAAACAATCAGCCCAAGACTCCTAAACACCAGTCTACACCAAAGATTCCTCGCTCTCAACTAGTTCAGAAAATGGTCCTACAAGCAGGTGGTGCCAAACCAAAACAGAGTCTCTCCAAATTGTATGCACACTCTAAAAGCAGATCTCCAGCCAGATGCAGACTTTCTCATTTGGTAGATAGTACCCCTCCCTTGACAAGGTCCAAGAGACAGTTGTTGACAGGCATCACTACACCAGACAAAACAGCCACCAATAGACGCAAGCATACTGTGGACAGTGCGGACGTGAAGAAGAGACCTAAGAGTGGAATCATGACTAGGATGAGAAGTCTTGCAGCAAGTATCCAGGAAAAATTCTCAAAGAAAAAGAAGAAGAAGCAGGTGAGAGTCGTAACTGACTCATCCGAAGTTGACACTGGTGTTCAATGGATGGACCTAGACTCTGATCAGAAGACAGTTCAAGTAGCAGACTCCAGTGAGCCTATGGACACATCCCTACCTGTTAGCTGTTTTGGGACCCAAAAGATCAACTTAACTGCAAAGATGCCCAACATTAGAAGGAAGCAAGTAAGAAAGAAGGAATTAACCACAATCCCACCCAAGAAGTCCAGCGAAGTGATCACAGCTCTCCATCTACAGAAAATTGGTGTGACATCCCAACAGACTTCTACATCCAGACAAACATGCTCCAAGAGTACCAAAACCTTTGTTCCAGTTGTAGTGTCTGCAGAAACTAGTACAACAGATTTAGTAACATCTTGCTCACAGGATCTAAAGAAACAGAAGTCAACCTACCTAGAGCTGCCTTTGTCCATGCTGCCTACACACAGATCAGAAACATTTAAGGTTTTGTCTCCTTCACCCATGATTTCAATCCCAGCTGAAGGAATGCCATTCACAGTTACAACTTTGTCACCAAAGCCTATTTCTACACCAAGAAAGTCACCAAAGGTTTCGACTCCTCAGCTTAAAAGTTCCAAACTACATCCCATGTCTCTCCAATCACCAAAGGACACCAAACCATCAGAAGAAGTCTCATCAGTGATGATGTCCTCAGGAAAATCTTCCAGTATGGCTGACCGTATGTTCAAACATTCCCAGGCAGCAACATTCCAGCCACCATTCCAAAGCCTGTGTCCCATCAGTGCCAATGCAGATGACTTAGCAGATATGTCTGCTACATCTCCTGTACCACTGCCACAGACTTTCCTGTCATCATCAGTCCAATGTACAGAGACTGCAACTCCTAAAGTGTCGTCACAAATAGAGACTGCTGTGAATGCAACAAATGTGTTTGAACTTTGCGGCAAGCAACAGACAACAAAACAAGAAACTCAGCTGCCTTTGAACAAACCTGCCACTTTGGTAAATCCAAATGACAGCTTATCTCAGTCACAGATATGTAACCCAGCCATTCCAGAGATCCCAAATTGTGATGGTCAGCACGTTCACTCATCTATCTCCAGTATCCATCCAGTGTCAAACCCCTCATCCACAATGATGCCAAAAAGCGATGAATTCAGCAACAGAATGGTAGGAGCAGATGTCGGTGAAGAGATGCCATCAGCTTTGTCCCAAAGAGTTACCTTCTCAACTTCCACAGATACAACAGTGTATGCAACAGAAGAGCCAAGCTGGAACGAGAGACCTTCATGCCTTTATGAAAAATCAGCATCTACGAGACCATATCAATCCATGGCCATTCAGGAAATTCCTCCTCCCCAGTCCGCCATGATTCCTGAGTATGGTTCCATCAATTGTGCCTACGGAATGACTGATTTTAACTCCACTGTGTTGACATACTACAGACACCAAGGACATTTCCACAGCAGCTATATTCAGTACGGGACTGGTGATCCAGTGATGACACAAACAGCCTTGCCGAAGTTCCATCAAACCCAGCCAAGTATCTCCTCCTGGTATTCCAATCTCCAAGCAGAGCCTGTGGACCTGTCACTTCATGCTCAGCAAAGGCAAGGTGATTCCCACCAGGATCTGATGTGTTATGAAACTCTGAACTTTAGTGAACTTTCACCCCAGAACACAGTGTGCAAGGAATCCATGACACAGACAAACTTGTCAATTCCTTCTGAATCCTGCCTCCCTGTGCTGTCAATGAGTGATTTGATGAAAGGTGGAATAGAGTTGGACAAAACCTCAACAACGAACCAACCAGATTCAGAAGTCACCTGCAGCCTCGACATACCTTCAAATGCAACTTCAGTAGGCCAACCCTCAATCATGCAGAAAAGGACAAAGTGGTTTGAGCCAAAGAAGAAGACACTTCTGGTGATTCCCAGTGTCCGTAGCCACCAGAGTGAAGCTTCTCTTGACAAGGATATCCATTCGATAGAACAATCAATTCCAATGCTGGAGTCCAAAAAGAGACCTTTTGAAGAATCCACCAACAATGATGCTTCTTTGCCAGACAAGAAAAAGATCAAAATGTCGACCAGTGGACCACAACAATCCAATATTTCCTCATTCGTCGGAAAGCCAGGTAGTCCCCAGCCAGCATGGACAGAGAACTGCTCTGAGTGTTCCCGTGTTGAGAGTATCCTGGAAGAAACACCTTACTCCCTCATCAATAATGTACCCTGTCCAGACCATTTCTTCAAGTCCACCAGGCAGATCATCAGTGAATACTACGACTCTCGGTCATTCTATAACTCCAGAGGAAAGCCTCACATCGTGGCCCGAGACCTTGTTTGGCGTCTCTATACAGTAGCCGAACTTCATGGACACCGCTTCAACACTCTGAACTCCGCCATTGCTGAAGCCATCCATCTTTCCGTTCTTGACAAATCGCAATGTGGTGAACAGACTTGGCTTGTAAAATGCATTCCCTTCATCAACAGTGCAGTTCGAAAATTCTTCCGTGTTGACTTTCGCAAGTATTGGAGCCTTATTGAACACAGATGTGATCCAAGTGTGTGTTAACTAAGACAAGTGTTATAGTGTTATTCTCCAACATGTTTGACAACGGAACTTTATGTGCACAATTACAAGAAAAATTTTGATGTGGTATTTGACCAACCTGTTTTGATCATGTATAATCATTTTGTTATCAAAACTGCCATTAATCAGAAGAAAGAGTCTTCAGATTTAATGAATTACTGACTACATGTTCCGGTACATTTTTTTGTTTTAAAGAAACTACTTATTTTGCATATTTTATTTTTATTTCATTTTGAAGAAATAACTTGTTTTGTCTAAGTTTTTACTTTATTTATTGTTGACAAACAACAATTCTAATTTTATGTTTGTTATGAAGTAGGGTAGATGAGCTATGTATGTTTTTTTTTCTTGAGTTACACTTAATTACTTGATGACACTTTCTTGTCAGTGAATCATTATTGGACATGTACACTGCATGCTTGTTACTTAAATTGACACTAAAAATAAAAATATTGAATAATATGATTATGTTTCTCTGAATTATTTGATAAGAATTCAGCCCAATCTTTTATGCTTATATAATGTATGAAGTTTTGAGGGAAGGGGAAAAACAATTTAAAAATAATGATTTATCAATTATCACATGTACCTGGTTAATTAAACCATCCAAAAAAAAATGTTTAGATCCTACAATTAATGTTTATTCATAGCTTGTTAATTTAAAGCAACTACATATTAAATTATTTCAAAACCTACGAAGGATTGAATTAGCTCATGTACATGTCATAGATATAATGTGGATGAAACAAATTACATGCGTTACATTTGACTAGAGCATCACAGTACTCGTACCTTGAAATATGAAAAATTTATTCAGAGTACTTAACTATCACATGGAAAACATGCATTTACTATAACAAGAGGCCCATGGGCCTTAGTCAGGTCACCTGAGTATAATACAGCCCTGATAAAGGATTCATAGAAATACAGTGCTTTTAATATTCAATTGTTTATGGTTCATGGATTGAAATTGGTCAATTGATTGACAGTTAACAATTTGTAAAATTATGCTTATACACTTTAGGGATGGGGGGGTGGGGGTTGTTATGATAACCATAGGTGGCACTGTTGCATTTTAGTATCATATACTGTAAACGTATTACATTTGCATGGCTGTGTATTCTAGCTAATTAGCGTTATTGGCAGAATGCGGATTCCTCTAAATCAAGTACATCGCAAAATGTCATTAAGGATTCAATACGCAAATTCAAATCCACACCAACTGTTGTTCAAAAACTATTTTCCGCCAATATCGTATACGCCAAAAATAATACGTTTATACATTATATACCGGTACATATTTTTAGTTGTACAATTTGTTAAAAAAAAAATGGGAGAGATGGTTACAATAAATAATGCCTGAGTCAACTGTCAGACACATTGAAAAGATTTAAACATTACATGATCGACAGTTTGTAAAAAAGAAGTAAAGTGCATAATTATGGCACGCCAAATTCACAAAATAAGATAATTATAGTTTCACAGCTATGGCACGCCAAATTCACAAAAATGAGCTAAACATAGTTTCACAGTCGATGAACTAGGTTTATCAGCTGTTAACTATAGTTTACGGATCCTAAACTATAGTTAACGATTCGTTAACTATAATTTACATCTGTGAAACTATATTTCACGAATGTAAACTATAGTTTACAAATGATAATCATAGTTTATCTATCTGTAAAAAACGTTAACAATAGATTTTGCTGATAAATATAAATTCACATTTGTTAATTATAATTTACAATCGTAAACTATAGTTAAGAGTTGTTATTAATAATTATAGTTTCACAAATCGTGAAACTACATTTATCAGACAAATTCACAAAAATGAGCTAAACATAGTTTCACAGTCGATAAACTAGGTTTATCCACTGTTAACTAGTTTACAGATCGAAAACTATAGTTAACGACGTTAATATATATATCACGTCTGTAAACTATAGTTGACGCGATAATCTATGTTTCACATCTGTTAACTATATATTAACACTGAAAACAATAATTTACGATTGTTAAACATAGTTTATCTGATAAATATAGTTTTATCATTGTGAAACTATGATTAACAACTCTAAATTATAGTTCACGAATGCAAATTAACGACTGTAAAACATAGTTTATCTGATAAATATAGTTTCATAATCGTGAAACTATGTTTATCAACTCTAAACTACATGTATTATATAGTTTACGATTGTAAACTATAGTTTACAGATGTGAATCTATATTTATCAGCAAAATCTATTGTTAACGTGTATTTCCAGACAGAAGACAAATAGCATTTGTAAACTATAGTTTACAGATGTGAAATATATTAACGTCGGTAACTATAATTTAGGATCCGTAAACTATAGTTAACAGCCCATAACCCTAGTTTATCGACTGTGAAACTATGTGAATTTGGCGTGCTTTAGAGTTGTTAACCGTAGTTTACTGATCATAAACTATTTATCAGATAAACTATGATTAACAATCGCAAATGATTTTTTGTCAGTGTTAACTATAGTTTACATATGTGAAACATAGATTATCGCGTTAACTATAGTTTACAGATGTGAAATATAGATTAACGTCGGTAACTATAGTTAACGATCCGTAAACTATACTGCAGTAGTAAGCGAGCGGATCTAACATCTAATTTTAATTAGATTGTTACGAGCCATAAACTATAGTTTAGCGTCCGTAAACTATAGTTACCAGTCGATAAACCTAGTTTATTATCTGTAAAACCAGCGACATAAATAACATTATTTATGTTATTTATATATGTCTCTGGTGAAACTTATTTGACGCCGTTAATTTATATTTCACATCTGTAAACCATAGTTAACGAGATCATCTATGTTTCAGAAGTGTTAAACTGTTATTAACACTGAAAACAACCATTTGCGATTGCAAAACGTGAATTATCTGATAGATATAGTTTCACGATTGGGAAATTATGATTAACAACTCAACTATTGTTAACGAATGTAGATCGTAGTATAGTTTACAAGATATCATCAAAATCTATCGTTAACGTACGTTATTTGCTTACAGATAAACTTAGATTATCATTCGTTAACTATAGTTTACAACCGTTTAATACAGTTTTAAGGATGAAAACTATATAGTTTACAGATTGTTAACAATATACAAATTAAGTAACATTATGGACATAATGTGGTACATGTGGATATTGTAACACATCTCAAAAAGTCAAGTTCCCTAATCAAGTACGTGTTTCTTAAAAAAAAAAAACACGAGTAGGTATGAATCATGTTCTTATAATCATAAAATAGATTTTGTCATATGGCCCCTATATAGGGGAATGGGGTCATAAAATATGTATTTATTAATGTTACTTAAACACGTGGTAGTGTTTGTTTATTCTTTACATCTATTGGTTGTTATTATTGTCACCTAGTCAGGTGACAATATTGATATTCATAGCACGGGCTATGTGAAAGTTATTGTGTACTAGTAAAGCCATTCGAAGGCTCTTTTTCGTGCAGTCATTTAAGTCCCACCCACCCGCCCTTTGCTTCATATTGTATAATATATAGATGTATCCACTGTCTAAAATTTGCAATTTTATTTTGTAGATGTGGAAGATTTGGTTTAGAAAGAAAGAAATTTTTGTTATATTGAAATTAATTAAAACTGCACTTTCAGAGCGCTTCACATCCTACTCACGAGTTTGTGTTTATTTCATAAATATTTTATGTTCGTTTGAGTGAAACGAATAAGAACATAAATCCAATTTTAGGGTACATGTGCATGTGTATATTCATACCAATACATGTACAAAGAGCAATAACTCCTCCTTTCAAACATTGTGCTCAGATAAGCTTTTCGAATATATGTCTATGTTTCGAAGGATACGTGAATATGTAATTTAAATGAATACTAACTAGTTCCATGCGATAAAATAATTTTGAATTTTTACAATACATGTAGGCCTACGTTTTTTATAAAAATTCAAAAATTATTATTATGTAGGCCTACATGCAAAAGTTAAGTACGAAACTAAAATGTTGATAAAGACGCTCAATGCCTAGCTTTGTATGGTCGTGTTTTAAACCGAATGTAGTTCTCTAAACACCTGTTGAAAGTAAGTATTTGTTAATTTTGAACTTTTATTTTCCACATAGGTATTGTTCTAGTTTTAAAACCAATGTAAAGTTATTTTGGATTGATGGCCGTGTCCGTTTGCCATTTATCTATAAACTGTCCTGTTTTCAGTACACCTGTGTACCAAAACTGGTATCCATAGCCTTGTCCCAGCTGTAAGTTATGGGATAAAATGACTAGTTTTTGGTGTTAGGTGTGAATTTGAACACATTTCATACGTATCGAATTATCATGAATCATGAATAGATTTTCTAGTGTGGGGTCTATCTAAGAAATATCAATCATCCAAAGTTTATAAACTATTTAATTAACGTTACTCAATAAAAGGCTAGCTATACTCTAGCTGTCCCAAGTTTCTGCTTCCACCACTTTTTGCTCAACATCTCAGTAATAATATTTGTACCTTTTTGCCAAACCTACATTTATCCACAAGAACATAAAAGTCAAGATTTTTCTGTTTTAAAACGGCTCCCAGCTCTGCTGCTTTAGATTTCAATTCACAACCCAAAATAGAAAGTTCATGGTGATATTTGCATCGCAAACAAATAAAATACCAGATGATTACATTGAAAAATTGGGTGAGGTGTCTCGTGTATATCCCAACAGTCATCACAAAAACTTTTAAAACTTACTGCCCAGTAGGACCAGTGTACTTTCTAATTTTACTGGCCCCCTAAAAATTTTACTGACCCCCTTTATAAAAAAAAGTAAATACATGAACATGATAATTATAATGTTTTGGTTCTTTACAAAGGCAAAAGATAAAAAGGCTGCCATGATTCGCCCTTTGTCCTGTTTCAGTCAGTTGTTATGTACTAGTTAGATCCGACTAAATAATATGACCATGGACCTAAATATGTCCTTGATACAACAAACAAACACGTTTTGCTTTTTTATTTAATTTATTTATAACATTAACACAAATAAGACAGTTTAAATATATTTTTGATTGTGTAATAACTTTGAAAATCTACAAGTCTATTGGACTTCTTGAGTTTTGAGTTTTGATTTTCATTGACCCGACACCAAAATTCACTGGCGCAGTCTTCGGACCACCAACGGAGACTGTAAGAAAATTGTTTTTGTCCATGTTAATATCTCCTGATATAAAAGATGAAGTGTCAATGAAGACATCTTGTTTTTTTCCTCAAACATCGATTTTAGCTGCATTGACAGGTATTTGTCATTTCATTAAAATTCATCAAAAAGTAAAGAAAACATTAACCTGTGATAGGCTATAGCGCATATTCTCTTTTGAGAAATGGAAATGCCGGCATAGCCTTCATCCACTTCTCTTGATTAGCACTAACCCTCGTATTTTGATTCTGGAAAACGTGTAAATGTCAAAACCGAAGATGGTCTACGCTTCAACCCATGTTTCGACTTCAGTTTCCCTAAAATTTTCATAACGGATCTATAAATAATTTTCATATTTCGAACGAAAATATATTTCAAAAAATTCAACGCTACCCACTGTCAAATCATTTTTAATCTCAACTTCTACAGAACTACTAAATGTGCACAGAAAAGATGTATAAATTCCAGGACCTGTAAAAACTATACATGTATTTTAATTTGTGTCTATTTCTTAGGTAAAAAAAAAAAGATAAGATTTGTTGGTTTTATGTGTCAATTAATTTTCACCGTTCTTTGCTGAAAATTAAGTATGTGTATTTATGAGGAAATTCAATCAACAATAAGTAATGGAAATTGGAACCTGAGGCAACCTATAACTTATACGTTCATTATATTCGAACATACGATACAATTCTACTGATATTCATATACCAACCAAAGAAATTACAAAAATAACACGTATGTTGATCTATAAAAAACCTGTCAATATCTGAATTTATAATAAGAGGGAATCGATTTGTGAGTTAATATTAATAATCCAGCAAAAACAGTCTGGTTGTTATTGCTTACGCAGTATCACAAAAAACATATGGGTTAGTTCGAATTCATACTCGGGCCTCATCTGTCTATGTCTGTGTAAGTTGAGAGCATGTACTGGTATAAAAAAAACAAAGACACTATGTTAACATGGTAGTTTGGAAATAGAATATATTGCATATTTGCAATTCCACCAATAAAACCACATTGAGAATACACATGAGATGTGATGTAGCTCGATCATGATGTTTTTTTCTGTAGAACTTAGATTATCATTCGTTAAGTATAGAACCAACACACTACCTGGTAAATAGAGAAAAGAGATATATACAAACTCAGTAGTGTAAGTCATTGAACATTCATCTACTGCAAAGGTATTGAGATCTGGCCCCAGGGCGATAAAACTTAGATGAGCTCATTTTTGATCTCAGTCTCACTTTTCCAAAAGGAACATATAATGGAAAAGTGAGACTGAGATCAAAAGTGAGCTCGTTTAAGTTTTATGGCCCCGGGGCCTGGTAGCCTGATGTGGCACATCACGTAGATACTGTAGTTGATTTTTAAGCAAATTATGAAGACCATTGCAGTATACACTACAGATTATCTGTTAAATTCATTTGAAAACTTATAAAAAAAATAAATCCAGTAAGTCATCTCTGAGAGAGAGAGACTTGCATGATCATGCTAACAGAGACGAAAAGAATCCCTCCCTAGGGACATAAAGATCCAATCCCCAAATCCTAAAAAAAAATTGTTTTTGCTTTGAAATTTAAATTTTACATTGTATACCCATGCATGGCTTTTGTGAACTGGAGGAAAGAAGATTTGTTGAACTAGACAAACTTTTACTTTTTACTTTTAAAAACTCGTCTTCGCAAGCATTATATCCCCCATGAAGAATTTACATTGGTGTGATTATTTAGAATCAGGGTATTTAAAGAAATTTAACTCGAGTATGATCCCTATGACCTATATTTCCTCTGTTTGTATTCATTATATTAGTACATATGTGACAATGGAACAGCCTAGCTATCAAAACATGACAAAGATTTTGAATGGACAATGGTGTATTAAATGATCTACTTCATTAAAATGTTTAAGGACATATTTAAAAGATATCTATGATAGTGTCTTTAAGGATTTGTAGTGGCATAAAGAGTATTTAAATAGCCATTCATGGTCTTTGCTTTTTGTGTATTAGACTTTAAAGAAACCCTCAGTGATCAAAAGTTAACATAAAGTGCTAAATTCCCTGTTATATTAATTAATTGAAAACCCATCAAGAGTTAAGCAAATAAAGGTTGCATTTTTTTGATTTATCGGTATATGAATTGACATATGCATTTTATTGTTCATGTAATGTCTTGTATGCTAGTCTATCGTAGGGTATTAGCTAGGGCTCTGATGCTTCTCTCTGGTCTCTGTCACATCTGATCCTTGCATTAGATATGGTACAGTGTTAATGAATGTACTGGGGATAGCAACGACATCCAGACTCAAGGAGGCAGAATTAAGGGAGATAACTGCAGATAAACAGACACCTGTTTTATGTATCTTAGCACTGGAAGCTGTAAATTTGCCAACTGTTATTGTTTTATGAAAGTAATTCTCTTGCACTTATTGGATATGAGTTGTTAATATATGTGTTAGAAGTGAAGAGCAAATAATTCTGGAAGATGGGGTAGAGAGGCTGAAAAGAAAGCTGTGTATTATGTAAGAACCATCCAAAACTACAGCTCCTTTTAGAAATGCTTTTTAACGTCAGCAGTCTGTTTTATATGTGTAGACTTTATGGATTCCAGTCATCTTTATCTTGAGAATCTGCATTTTATCAAGACATGAAAAGTAATAATGATAAAGTGGGTGGATATTGAATCCTTGATTTTATAGAAATTAGAATTTCACTTTGATGTGCTTGACTGAATTTTGAGCAGTTCAGCGGTCATATAACATGTAATTTTAAATGCACCAGCCTGCACTGACATTGTAAGTGGATTGAATGAAAATCCAGCTTAACTTTTGTGGAGTGGTGTGTGTGGACTGGCATTTGTATCTACAGAGTGTACATTCTGTGTCTGTTGATCAGGCCGTGAGGTCCCCTCAGGCATTGAGACTGGTTATTTATTGACCCTCAGATTATATGCAATCCTGGATGGGCGTTCAATCTTTACCTATGTGTGAAATTGACTTTATAACATTATCGTCATTGAGGTCATCAAAAAAACACGATGTCAGCTTGGAGCAATTTTGTGAACTGGATAGAGATTTTAATAGATGCTTGGTTATAAGAATACCTGTTGATAATACATTGTATCTACAAGTTTGTTATGGTACCTAGGTATACAATATAGTTCCCCTTCTCAGAGTATTTAATATAGAGTTGGATTTGATGTTTAAGGTAAATTAATCATGGCTTTATTAGATTTATTTATTAAATTTTAAAGGTGTAGATCAAAATATTTACATGTATAGATAAAAAGACTTTTAATATTAACTGAAACAAGGGTCCTCATGTTTTCTACATGTACTTTTATGAAATTAAGCTATCAAAAATCTATTTTCTTTAGATGAATCTGTAAAATGAGTTTACAAAGGGTTGAATGTCTTGTCATTGTCTGATAAGACCTGATATATTTGTTCAGGGAAATGATGGCTGCTCTCCTCAGGTGAATATTGATCAGGAAAAAGGTGCCTAGCCTGTCTGATCAATGAATCCATGTTAATATTGACAGGATGGCTGACTTAGGTGTGCTGAAGTCGACACCGGGCGGCCATGACTTTCTCCACGATTTCTCCACCACCCTGCAGCAGATGATGGGGGACCTGGATTTTTCTACCTTTCGTGTTTCGGAGGAATCGGGCTGTGATGAGAACACTTTCTGTACCCCGGACACCATCGATCAGTGCATTTCCTTCCTGAACCAGGTACATGTATCAGAATTGATTTTCCCATTTGTTATTTTAACCTTCACTGATTAAGTGGTTATTATGATAATTGCCGGTGACTGAGCAGTTTGATTGCTTTGTTGTAAGTGTCGGGTATTGTGAGAAGGTATTATCAGGTAAAAAAAAACAAACAATAAGCAGAAAACAAGAGGTGTGAAAGTAGGGGTATATCTAACAATTCAATCTCCAGTAATCAGGGAAATGAGATAGGGAAAAGGCCATGTGTTGTTACAGCCATTCTGTCCCAAAGAAACACATTACATCACAGAGTGACACATACACAATGTCAGCACAGATGGCTTGTTAGGCTCCACAGTTTGGGTGTTGGTGGGTCTAGCACAATGCTGCTTCAGTGGGGCTGTCATATCCTGGACACTGTGGAGGTAAAGTTGCAGAATCTAAGATGTTTTGACTGTAAATCTCTTCTCTCTTTCACTAACTCTCTCTGTCCTGTCTCTAACTCTCTCTGTCTCTGTCTCTCTCTCTCTCTCTCTCTCTCTCTCTCTCTCTCTCTCTCTGTTGTACATGTATTTATGTGGAAGATGACCTGATCAACCTATCATTGATTTTCTTGAGTTAAAGCAATTTATGAAGTTTGGCTGATATATAATATATGAGTGTAATATATTTTGTGTATCTCTCTCTCTCTCTCTCTCTCTCTCTCTCTCTCTCTCTCTCTCTCTCTCTGTTGTACATGTATTTATGTGGAAGATGACCTGATCAACCTATCATTGATTTCCTAGAGTTAAAGCAATTTATGAAGTTTGGCTGATATATAATATATGAGTGTAATATATTTTGTGTATTATAAAAGTAAAATATACTTTACTACCAAGTAAGTTGCTTGTATAGCATTAATATTGGATGCATATTAAGAGATAGCTACAGTATGATCCCATTTAGATGATTATATACATCAATTACTTCTTTGATCCATGCATTATAATGGATGAGTTAATTAATTTAGACTTAATTAATAAAGTATTGCGAGAACTTATGGATGCAAAACTACAGGGGTTGAGATATATGGCCCCCGAGTGTTTGATTCATGCTGTGCCAATATAATTACTATTGGACTGTACCGTATATATAATTAAAACACTGTGTGACTTGATATTAGAAAGACATAGTGAACAATGAAGCAGGTTGGGGTAAGCATGACTTTGCCAGGTTATCGGTGTTAATATTATTATGATATTGATATTCTGAACATAATTGATGGAAGGATATTGTGTATGAAATAAATAATTGCCAAAATCATAGCAATAATAACTTTATTTATGCTAGCATGAAGTTCATATAATATTCATTTACTATTGGGATGTTTGCATATGTTATCTTAACATTACCTGGATAAAATATTGAAATCTACCATATATGTTTTTCATTAACATTTTTAAATATACTGCTTTATGAAGAAATCCAATGTGGAACTTTTACAATGTGTTTTTATGTTCACATATTAAGATGGAATCAGTATAACATTTGTAACTGTACGTAAAACTTATATAAGGCACTATATATTGTTCTTATATGACATCAAAAAATTTATCTATAGACATATGAAGATGGACATTGGTTTATTTTAACTTGCTAAAAATTGCATTATATAATTAAAAATATTATGAATTGTTATACTTGCAATTGTTTTAAACACTTACAGTCTTTGATAATTAATATTTATTCTATCTTTAACTACATTTACACATGTACCAGGTTCATTGTATAAAAGATACAATTTTGAGGCAGATTTTTTTTTTATGGTGAACTAGAAGATTGTCAAATTGATTAGTACGGGAATTTTCTGGGAGTATTGCATACCTATTAATTTGTTTGTTTTTTTTGTTTCAATAGGAATTACTCTCTCTTGGGTTTAAAGCTTTATCCTATGACAACCAGACTAAGATGACATGCCTAATAAATCGCCTGTATCAGATTCTACGGCTATTCCAGAGGCATGGCCGCACAAAGGAGGAACTAGAAAATAGGTTGGTATTGATTTGGGATCATATTCTGTATTTCTGTGATCACTGATTGGGAGACCAAGTAAACTAGGGGAGTTTTAGGGAAGTTTATACATGCATCTGTCAATACCCGTAACTTTCAATGAATTAAGATTAGAAAATACATAAGTTCTCTCTTATCAAAAATTAGACAAAGCATTTAAAAAATTAGACAAAGCATTTTGTATGTGTCTTAATGATTTCTTTTATATCCTAATCCCAAAAAATTATTCTCGAAGAAAAGCTTTCCTGCAGGTTTTTATGTTTTGATGCAGTTGTACTTGTTCAGTAATATTTGAGTCTTACTCTTAAATCCTAATTGCAATTTTTTTTTACAGGCTTCGTCGGGTGACCAGTGAATGTGAACATTATCAGGGTACCATAGCAAGGCTCAAGACAGAGAAGGAAAAACTTCTGAGGGACGTGTGTGTGGAACAGGAGAAAAGTCGACAGCTGTTGGTCAAGCACAAGACCAACTCTTCCAAGCTCAAGTCCGAGAAAGAGGAGGTGAGAGGGAGGGCGGTGAAGAAAGATGATTTAAATAGAATATTGCAATATTGCTTTTCAGGTTAATAGTTTATTGATATTGATAAAATGAGGTTTTCCACAAATAGCCCTGTTCATATTTGTTTTGTGACACAGCTTTGACACCTAGTACTGTTGTGTTGTGCCTGCCCTGTAGACAGCTGAAACCTTATCTTGTTTGTGTCCATAGGCATGGGCAACTGTCTTAAGGGGGTCCATTCCTACAATTTAAATATTCAATTTTTAAAGTCTAATGTCTACATACAGCCATACTAAAAAAAATTGTCTTTTCGTTGTCTTTACAAACCTCGATCTTCAAAATATTCAAATTTCTATCACCTTTTTCTCAAGTTTTCATTACAGAATAATCTTATTTTATTCTATAAATTCTCTTTACTTTTAAGCATATATTTACTTTGTATGCCAGAATATGACAACTGAATTCATAATTTTTAATTGTTCAAATTCTGTCATTTTGTTCCTATGCGCAATGCTTAGACATTGGAAACTAAGATGCCAAAGTAACAGTGCTATAAATAAATTGAAAATGGAAAAACCCTACCGTATTGATTTTTTTTTTTGATAAACTTCCCCTTATTAAAATTTATTTCCTCACCAAACTCCTTTTAACCAAAGGTTCTTAAATTGAATTTGGTTTATTTTCCATTGAAAAATCCAAACATTAGATTTAACACAAGCATATGATACAGAATGTTGACAAAAATATTTGCTTAAAAGACAAGATAGGAACCTCATTAAACAACAAAGTTTGTGGTTTGACAGGTGAAGAGGCTGCTGAGTGTGATCAGAGACCGGGACACCCAGTACAAGCACGACCTGAAGAAGAAGGAGCGAGAGAGCAATAAGCTGAAGGAGAGGATCAACCAGCTGCTGGCCGACAAGACGCCCAACAGGAGAGTGGGTAAGATTAACATTGTGATGGGGGAGTGGATAAGGTAGCTCTACTATTATAAGAGTAGGTAAGACCAACTCCTTTTACAGTACATGTAAAGATTGGGTTCGAAGGATTTTGGTAGTGGGCAAGAATGGCTTTCATTGAATAGAAGAGTGGATTAGATAGGCTCTTCAATAGGAGAGTAGGTAAGAGCAGCTTATTTATGGGAGAGTGGGGAAGAACGTCTTTATAGAAGAAAAAAAATTACTCTTGTTTCTCAGGTTCTGTTGCATTGGGTCAAATGATGCCTTTTGACTTACTTCATTGGCTAATGGCTAAATTGAAAAACGGTAAAATATCAATTATTGTTCTTAAAAGCTTGATGAGCTGAATTTTTATCTAAATTTATTTGGCTGCAAAAGCCTTCTATGATAATTATCCTGCGTGTAAGTTAAACCTTTATGATAAATAGCATTAAAGTAGGTCTTTAACACTTAATTATCAGAAGACAGTTTTCTAAATCTAATCAGGAATATGTTATATTATATGGAAAATGAAGTTTTGTACATGATGACAATAATGTAATTTTGCTTTTCTCACAAAAATATGACTACAAATGTGAATAAACCATTTTATCCGTTTATGGTAGTAGTAGATTACAATTTTACAATAAAATCTATGACAAGAAAAAAATGCCTCTCAATTGAAAATTGAGTTATTCCCCTTTTCAAATCCATAGAACACCTGCCTGTCCCATGAATTAATCTTAAAATTTTGGAAATGGGAACTAAAGATTAAAATTTTTTGAGCCTGAATTAGTAGAATGAATAAGAATAGCATTTTGACAAAAGAGTGGATAATAGGAATTGCTTTGGAAGATGGGAAAGGAAGACATTCATTAGAAAATCAGTGTAAAAAGATTGGGTTCATGCAAGGTTCTCCGATCCACAGCCTCAAAGTACTTTTTTCATCATAAAAATGTTACTTATCATTCAAACTTTAAGTTGAGATCAAATTAGAAAAAAAAAGTTGTATTGGCATTGGTGGCTCCAACCCTTTTACCACTAGGTAGTAGATCTCTGTGGAGTCACTAGACAAGCAGTTCATGGAATAACTTTGCGTTATGTTAACACTTCAAGACTAATTAAATTTGTCTATTTCAAATGCAGATTTATGGTACAAATAAACAAATTCCAGATAATTTAGAGTTATCGAACATTGCTGAGGATCAGAGATTGTTAAGTAAGGTTGTTAAAAGTAAAAAAATTTAAATAATTCAGAATTGACTGGAGGGTAAGGCACTAACATTTTCAGAAGAAGAATGGGCGAATAGTGATTTGATTAAAATTGTTATTTGTTAGAGCAGATCTTCCATGACAGGATTCCTTAAGAGAATAATGTATTTTGTTGACAAGTTAAACAGAATAACACTAAAAAGGTGGTCTCAATAGAGAAAAAAAAGATCATAAAGAAGTTCCAATAGAGTTCCGTTTAGAATGGTCTGTTTTCTTATTTCAGGCTTGGATATTGCTTTCTCCCTACAGAGTTCTGATGGCAAACGAAGCCAGTGGAGGTCTACGTCTAACAAGTATGTTCTAGTTCACCAGACTTGTAAATTAAGATTCTGGTATTTCAGTAAAGTTCATTCATATCTCATTTGTGCTTAATTAACCTGATTGGAAGAAATGCCAATGCATTGATTTGAGGTGGAATAAGGAATCGTCACAAAAATGGCTGACCTTTGATCGAAACGACATTTCGTTTTATTAAAAGGATTTTATTGACAATAACATGTAACTTACGGCATAGGGCTTGTGATCCCGAGTTCGAATCCCGCAGGGGCTTTTGTTGTTACTTACTGAATTGAATTTTTTAGGTATTAATTTTTTATATGTACAGTTTATTTATCGTTGTATCTTTCATAATCAAATAATTTACTCTTAAGTTAAGTGACTTTTTCCAGTTGTGTTATTCCACCTTAGGTACAAGCAACACTACATCTACTGTATCCACTATATCTATCAATGAGGGATTCGACTACATCTAAATCAATTGATCAGTTACAATATGAGATACAGAATTCTTTAGGGTTTAAAATGTATACACCTATAAGCTAGTACAATGTGAAATTTGCAACATGCAGTACGCATTCAATGAAGTACAGAAAAGTTATGTAAATATGTAATAGGTGCACTAGTACATTAGGAACATGCATTTACATTTATGATATACATGTAGAGTTAGCATTGTTCAGTATTTAACTTTACAAGTATCTGTCTCTCTATGAACCTCACTGAAGAACAAAAACCTTCATTTCTGTGTTGAGTCAAGTCCACAAGTTGATGGTTTGTTATTGTTAACGTTTTCAGGATTTTAAATTATTTTACTTTCTCAGCCGTAAAAATATAGGAAATAAATAACATGACCAACCATGTTCCTATCTTAGTGAACTTTTTAACTTTGTTATTCATTTCTCGTTAGTTTTGGTGAATATGCTGTGAACCTACATGTTCATAACCAGTGTATCATTTATAGACAAGAAGAGATGTACCAGCACCTAATGACAGGGTATGAGGCCAAACAGAAGGAACTGCTGGTGGAGAACAATGAGTTGAGGACCAGTCTTTCTCACGTTCACAGGGACATCAGTAAAGCCCTGGGACTCAGCCATCATCTCACCTCTCATTCCACAAAGGTACCTTTTTTTATGTTCAAATAAAACATTCAGCACACTAGGAAAAAAAATATATAATTGGTATGATCAAATTACTTTATTATGAAAACTTAATGCAGAACACAAGAAAACAGTCAAATATTTAATTGGTAAGATCAAGTTTATTTTAACCATTGTATGCACATTCATTGAAAATGATTGTTATTTGAGAGTTATTTTGTGTACAGGTCACGACATCTCCAGATTCCGAGTCCTGTTCCAGTGATGAGGAGTCTAATTACCCATCAGTCACTGACTGCAGCTCAAACGACATTGATGGTAAATTTCTCATTAATTTATCTTAATATTCAGTAGTTTCCTTTTTAAAGAAACTTGTATGTTTATTAATGGGTTTTTTAAAGTGTTTTTTAGTACGTTTGATGTTTGTTTGTTCCAGGTTACTTCCAGATGCCTTATGACATGATTAGAGAAAATTTAGAGAACATGTTTAAAGAACGGTTAAAGAGATTAAAGGAAAGGAAAAAGAGGAAACTGCCAAGTAAGAGACAAAGGGTGTATGATATTTATAGATTATGGACTATTTCAGTTTTTATGAAAACGGAAAACTGGTGAACATATTTTGGAAAGTCAGAGTTATAGCTCACATCCTATTTTACTTCAGTGATGAGATAGCTTTTGAATGAAGTTAAAGCTCATTAAATTTCTTTCTCTTTTGACAAAATCTCACAGTGAAATGGCAGAATTTCTGAAAAATTCTTCTGTTCTGAACAAAAATAATAAAATTACAAGTAGGGATTTCCAAATTACCTGTTGACAATTCCTCTTTTCCTACACGTGTCAAGCATTCAGAGCTAAAATGTCACAACAATTCATGTAAACACTTCATAAGTTGAGATCATATTTCATTAAAGGTAATTATCCATACATCACGAAACAATTAACGTCTGACGTATTTCACGCATCATTATGTCTTGTTCTTGTCCGATCTTATTGAGACCTTATAGATGTGTTTAATAACAAAACAAAGCTGACCTTAAAATTAATGTAAACAAAACTATTAAAAATCCTGACAACTGCAATAAACATGGTTGTTTCGATTAAGTACTCTTTTTTTCTATATAACATCATTGCATTGTAAGGTTGAATTTACACAGAATCTTTGATCATTACTCCCTGAACGTCCATAAACATCCAAAATAAAATCCAGACCAAGATCAATTCCAGTGCAAGGGAGATAAATACACAAAGGGGAATAATTTGACCTACTTGCTAAAGCTGTATCATCCTTATTCTATACGCTCAGCAACGAACGTACCCGAAAATAATATATTTTCCCCAAAAACAAAGAAATGTGCAGTACGTCCACTAAAATTAGCTCCATGATAATAAATGATTCCACAGAATGTTCATGATAGTTTTAAGAAAATACAAGGAAAGCAGCATTTTGGAACTGTTACAGTTCTTAAGATTTTGTTGAGTTCTATTTGGTAGAACCTTATTCTATGGAGTAATAATTTTTAGATTCAAATGAACTAATCACACACTTGAACTTTTTAGGTCCAACCAAATCCACTAAATCTAGTCCGTCCAGACTGTCTACAGCCAAGCCTTATGACATGGAACAGTTCAAGAAAGAAATGGAAATACTGAAAAGGCAGATCAAGACCTATGAAGAGCAGATAGAGAGACACAAGAGAGAGAAGGAGAATTACAAGGAGGTGATACAGCAGCAAGAGGACATGATACAGGTATGATACAGTCATGATACAGTCAGGATACATACATGGTTTTTATAAATTAAAATTTAATGAATTTAGATAAATTTAAAAAAAAACTAACTTTTAAGCAAAGAGATCATGAAGTGGTTCCCTAGAAAAAGGCTCTCATCCACCAGATATTTAAAGAGGATTTACATTTTAGTAATTTTTAGAGTTAATATAACATGAAACATTTTTAGAATATGACTTGATTTTATTTAAACTTGAATCCTATCAATGCAGTGATAAGATGATTTTGGTGGGTTTTTTTTTATCCCAGACAAGTAATTGATTAACTACGAGGGTCAATCAAAAAATACGAAGACTTTTGTCATAGCTATGTTACTTAACGTCATATCATTACTTAATTAGGTAGACATAATTAAGCGGTAGTTTCAAACAATTTACAAGAAAAAAAGTTAATAAATTCTTTTATTTCTAAGAATTATTTATAATCTAATCCTGCAAAAATGAGGTCACGGCGCACGGTCAAAATGTGTGTTATGTCAACAATAAACCATATAATGTTGAAAATAATATCTCTATAATTTGGGCTTAAAACCAAATAATATTGAAACCTCAAATTAAGTATAGTCATGGTATTCTATGTTCCAAATAATGACGGGATATATTGTTTTGTCGAACAGATATTAGTAACTAAAGACAGATAGTCCTCTTTAGAATTGACTAAAAACATCGACGTCGCCGGACGTCACGGCGCAACGAGAAGTACAAACAAAATGGATTTTACTCAGGAAAAAGCCGATATAAGCTGTGAAAATGTTCAATGGTGCAAAAAATAGGTCAACAATTATTTGCAAGTTTGTGTTTAACTGTAATAAATTTTGTGGGGGTGGTGATAATTGTATTTTGAATATAAAACAGTCCGCTAGAGAGTCGAATATCTGTAAATATTTGGTCAAAAAATAAGTAACGTCAACCGACGTTCAGGGTTATCCTTACTGTAAACTAAGAGACACACGGTTAGAAAATGAAAACTTTGAAAAACTAACTTATGATTCTCGAACAAATGTGTACAAATAAGATGTTTAGTGCTTCAGTGCCATTTTAAATTGTAAGGTTAAAGACACAAGAGACTAATCGTGATAAAAAGATGGGGTATATCTATAAACTGTACGCGTTTAATCTTGACGTCATGTTTTGAACGTTACCGTGCGCCGTGGTGACAAAACATGTTGTTTTTAAAAAGGGGTAACAAAAATACCGTTTCATAAAATGGACTAAAACTTTGCATATCAATAACATAAGTGTTGGTGCACAAATTAATTTGTTAAGTATGACTTTCATAAAAAAGATATGATAGACAGCCACAATGTCTTCGTATTTTTTGATTGACCCTCGTATATTCGTATTATATAAATAATGTTACCCGTTGCTAAGTGCGTTGCTAACGCTGAGGGTAATAGCAAATATTATTAACTGCGTCTTAACCAATCAGATTTCAGCATTTAACATGAAAGTATAACAAATAAATTTGATACCCCATGATTTTGATGTTGATTTAATAGATGATTTGGCATTTTAAGTTTTTTTTCATTTTGCAGAATTCCATTCAAACACATAAACATCAGAACTCAGGGGAGGTATTTTTGGATGATTCCAAGCTTGTACAGGAAAAGGAAAGTCTCCTGGAGCAGAAGAAATTGTTTCACGAGGAGAAAACAAACTTCTTGGAGGAGAGAAAGCAGTTCACAGAGGCAGCCATTAAATTGGGGAAAGAGGCGAGTTTTTTAAAAACAAAGGAATTTACTAGTCACTTCTCTTTATCTCATACCTATTTCCATGCAGGATTTGTCTTAAATGAGTGTAATTATCAAATATTTTTAACAGATATGGGGAAATTATCATATTTAAAATAACTAGCAGCTGAAAATAGTGTCTTTACATTGTCGAAGCATTCCTTCTTCCTACGTGTAAATGAGATTCTGTAATTACTTATTCATTATCAACCCTTCAAAACTATAACTTTTATTCTGGGGATTCTCAAATACTTATGTCATGGCAAATCAGATATGTCAGAGAACTTAAGTTTGTTGACCATACTGTTTTGTTATTGTGACCTGTACCCCGCCAACCCCCACACCCCTTTGCTGTATTTTGTTCTTATCAAACTTTTCCCACATGAAAAAATACCCTTAAAAAAAAAAGCAGTGACTTAGTGTTTTTCACATCCTGTATGAATGAAATAATTATGGCAAAAGGAAGGTTTGATTGATTTCAATTATCACTTGAACCGCTCTGACGTGATCAAGATAATGTGCACAAGAATCAGACACATGTACCGGTAAATAACTGTACGTGGGATTTAATGTACACATACGTGTACATGTGCTCAATATATGCCAGTACATCTATACAAACCTTGATATCTAAATATTTGAAGGTCCCTTTTTGTACTTTTACAAATCAAAACACTGGCCAACTTCCAAACACCATAGGTTGAATGAAGATAAAATAGTTTTGCCTTTAACCAAATCAGTCATACAACTAAACCTACTAAAAAAGATTTTTTTATTAAATTGAATATTCTTAAAATAGTGTAATATTCATTCATCCTCTCGTATTATTGTTATTTTCATAACATATATATTTTTTATCTTACAGAGAAGGGCAATAGAAGAAGAAAAGACCACCATTTTGAAAAACCAGTTCCTCCAGATATCTCCATTTAGATCACCGACAGAGAAATCCACTCCTCAAAAAGGTATAAACGTTAACCGTCTGGGTAACAATTTACACCCAGCCTTCATCTGTTGTGTGTGAACAACAGCATAATTATGGGCAAATGTCAACGTTTCCAAACATATGCACCCACAAATACAAAGATAACATATAGGATACAATGACATTTTGTGCAAAACACTGTTGGTGGTAAAGTTGGATTATATTTTGTACATATACATCATCTTGCACAAATGTTTTAAAGCATTTTGAGAGAATGGATATGCTATTAATAAACCCTTTTTCATTATTTGATCAAGATGTCTTTTACTTTGGCAGATTCAGTCCGCCTCCTTCCTTCCACTCCTCTGTTTTCCCCTGCACCATCAGGGCAGCCAAAAACTCCCTCCACCGTGGAACTCTTTAGATTCCTTGGGATAACTCCTCAGGAACAGTTTCTGTAAGTGCCAGTCCATAACAGAATGGACCAGAATGATGTCCTCTTTTCAAAATACAACTGCCTTGTCAACATATAATTTATGTACAAATTCATATGGTGTATTTGTCAGAATTCAGCAGAAACCTTAAGATATACATATTAAATGGATGGTTTCAAGCTCTGTTAAACTGTTTCTTTACTAGAAAGGCAAAACTATTATGATATTTTCTTAATTAAGTGGAATTTGATTTCAACCGACATTAAAACCCTTCTCTTATTCATTTACTCTTGCAGTCAGCACAAAAACTCTACTCTGGATGACAGCAGCAGTGAACTGAAGCGCTCACACAGCTCTGAGTACCTGAATAACAGCACAATGACCAACTCGGCTCACAACGACCTATCTCTATTTGCTGGACAGTTGGACTCGGCGAGAAAGACATTGTTTCACCGACGCTCCAGTACAGGGAGTAATGAAGACCTTGGGGTGTAGGGATCAACACAGCTGTCCCCGTGCTGCTCTTTTGATATTACTTACCATATTTAAGACATGAAATGGCCTTCATTGTTTACATACATTGAACTTCTGCAGGGTGTCATACCTTTAATGTTCCTTGCCAGTGAGAAGATATCTATTTTTGAACATTGCATATACTGATGATGTAATATAGTCATTTTTGATGTACCTGTGATTTCACCAGACATATCAAACTATACATGTGTAGAGTAAGTGTGTATAGATAATTTATTTAGAATCAAATATATGTTGGGGAAAAAATCCATACAAATATTTAAATAATGTTGGAAAATCCATATAATGAAGACCAACAAAATGCAGATTGAAACTCTACCGATTTCAATAATATCATCAATAGTTTTTATTTAACAACTCCTTAGATGATAATTTTGAAATTTATTGAATTTTAATCAAGTTCTGTCGTTTTAATATTATATATGTTTAATGCGTTGAATTATGTATTTTGGATGTATGAAAAATTGGTGACTGTGTAGCAGTAGTCTATTTTAATTCCAAGATGAAACTTTACAAATTTCTATACACCATAGTAATGTTATAGGGCAGGGTGATATTTCTTATGTCTTTGATAAGTGATCTCTAAATTCATTGAAATACAAGATATTTTTTGTTGATGTCAATTTACAATTGAAGTTCTCAAAATATTGCATGTTTACCACAAAGTTTTGGGAGGTTTTGTATCATCTAAAATTAGACTTCCAACATCAGATTTGTATGGGTTTTTTTCTTCTCACAAAAAGAAACAAAAGGTTTTCTTTGAGGAATATCTTGGTGTTATCTCAAGCATACCAGCATCTCGAAGCTTTAAACTGGAGGGGTTTACATCTAGTTTCAACAGAAGCATGTGTTCAATGTTCAACAAACATATCAATTTCTCCATTGCATATCATTCTTCATATTGAGGATTTGTCATTTGTATTACATTCCACGTCATGCTGAATTAGTGCCTAACTTGATAAGGATTTTTATTGTGTGTATTGTTGACATTTCAGAGGTTTTTTCTGAAATTAAATAAAAATTAATATTTTTGCTAAATATTTTGTTGTTGTTTTTTTTTTGTCCCAAAAATACAACAGAGTGAGAGTTTTATTCTTTATTCCATTTAATTTATAAACAAATGAACAATATATTTTTCGCAAGTCCAACACGGGGTAATACTTTTATGGTAATACTGATACAGGTAGCACAGAGTATAAAACAACTGAATTAAAGCTGTGGATGAGATTAGTGGATTTTAATGTTTCATTTAATTGGATTATCGCATCACTGCCCAGTTTCCCTGCTCCATCCCTTTCTTCCTCTCAAGTCCGTAAATTGTTGCTGAAAGACAAATACAAGAATATATTTTTTTCAGGAAGAAATAGCGTAAGGTTTTTATAGTTTAGTTTTAAAAGAGAAGTAAAAATTTATGTCCTTTAAATCAAACGTCCAAGAAATTTATACATGTACACAACCATCAAATGTTCAAATTTTTACACACATGCAGTTTAGTTAAGTTTTAATTCATCAAAGAATACTGTTCATACCATATACATGTATGTACATTACTATAGCATTGTTAGCACACAAGTCTAGGTTTAGATATTTTAATACAAGGAATACTAGTATGAATTACAAGTTAATATTATTTTAATCGGGTCTTCTAATCAGGACTAGTGCCGCCATAATCAATATTCAAACTGTGACTGTCTTATTGCGCCATCATCGTTATCAACATAATCAATTTGTTAACACACAAAAAGGGACAGAAGAAGAGAAAGCCCGTTTGTTGCTTAATTAAAAACATGAATTGTTTAATCTTTCCGCTACCAAACGGTGATTAATGCAACTTTTGGCCTCTCCCTTTTTTCTGTCGGTCTTGAGTTTATGGCTGTTCATTGCGGCATGCCTGTGCATAAACAATGGCGTAGACTTACAACTGGGATGTTACGCTCGCCTGGTTGGTATAGAATTTTGGCGCGACTAGAAAAGACAGAAGTTTCACACGTATGAATACGGTGATGGTTAAATACGTGTAACATTAAATGTTAATACAAGCAGGCACTGTTCAAGTGAACATGTAGAACAAGTAATAACTATTGTGAGATGACGTAAGCCAGACTCCCTTGGACTGTTAGCAGACGACAATATGCGTTTACCATGTTGTTTTCTAGTTACCCCTTAGTCCATGTTGACGGGTTGTTCTATTGCAGGGAAAGCTGTGGTGAAACAAATAGAAGGAACGTGTTCGATTTGTTCTCAAACAATTTTAGTTGTTTTGGGGTTTTCTCATACAAAGAGGGGGAGTTACGTGCATGTGCCTTTTAATGATATCGTTTATCCAATATTCACTCACTCGCGGCGATCAAAGATTTGCTTTTCTGTTGGTCTGTTTTTCTCTGTGATGAAAAGAAAAGTGAAGAGAGACAATTGAAAGTAGTGTTTATGATGTGTCAGTCTTACCGTCAGGTCTGCGGTCTCGGTTTTGTGAGAATGACTGGCTTCTACTCAATGGCCGATCTTGGCGAGCGTCAGGCTTAATCAAATGACCTCTGGGCACATCATCAATCTTTATACTATCTTCATATGCAATTTGACCTACACGTAATTTAATGAATATTCAAATCGCTCTGAATTAAAAAGTAAAAGTGCTATTTTGAAAACTTATTGTTGTAAGTTGTGCCCGTTCTCTGAAAACGTACATATGTCTCGTAATCATCTTTACGTCCAAAATGTTCAACTATATGGAACATATATTTAACTATAGAATAGATATGTTATGTCTTTTTACATGTGGACTCGTGTATTACCAATCGTAAAGTGAAAATCCTACTTCTCTAATCAATATAGAATGAATTTTCTGCATTCTGTAAATTCTCAATGTAAGTTACATACTATAGTACGCGTTTAGAGACAATTCCAATTCCCAGTCGGTCATACCTACCATCGACAAATACAATGCGTCGCCCGCCAGCCTGTAGGACTTCCTTCACGTGACGCCAGCTTCCTCCCGCCCGCCCGTGTCGAAGCCTATGTGGATAAACCCAACAACCAGAGTAACAAATAGCCACTGAGTTTACACGCCAGAGACAATTAAAGAAAGAGGGTCAAAAAGACTCACTTTGGTGGACCAAATACTGGGAAGTGTTTGTTTGGGAACTGCTGGCTGACTTGCTGGTAAGATTTGTGGAAGTCGTCGTATCCGTTGTTTGTGGAGAATCGAAGGTGTGGAGGAATGGATTCGTCCATCTAAGAGGGAAAGCAAAAAAAAAAACCCCCAGTTTTTAATATTGATAGTTTTCACCATGAGTCATGTGCTCTGTGCTATGGTGTTTTAGGGATCTTACCGCTGCTAGCTGTGCAGCATCTGGGTTGTACGGACTTGGAGCTCCGTCTGAGTTAACCATTCTAGACCGTCTGCCGTAAACGTTTCCCGCGCTGTGTTTGGTTGGAAAATTGGGCTGTGAGACGTAGCCCTCCACAGGAGCATTTGATCGGTTTCCTAACTGCATCATCCATTGTGACATCAAGGCATAGCTCGTCCTGAAATGATATACCAGTGATAGTCAGACAAAGAAAAAGTCACCAAAAAGATCTGATATAGTGCATACTGTATTGTTATACTTTCATGTTAAATACTGAAATCTGATTGGTTAAGACGCAGTTAATAATATTTTCTATTACCCTCAGCGTTAGCAACGCACTTAGCAACGGGTAACATTATATAAATAGTGCCTGTTTGGGAGGGTAACAGTTGAAATTGACACCCCGAGCAAACCATTGTCAACCGACGCGAAGCGGAGGTTGACAATGGTTTTCGAGGGGTGTCAATTTCAACTGTTATCCTCCCAAACAGGCACTATTTATTTTGTTATACCGAATGTCTTTTTTAAAATTTTTAAGAAAATTTTACTGCTTTTATATAGGAATAACGTGAATTCTACAGCGAACCGTACGCGCATAATTTTCGCGCATGTAACATTTTTTAATGTTACCCGTTGCCAAGTGCGTTGCTAACGCTGAGGGTAATAGTAAATATTATTAACTGCGTCTTAACCAATCAGATTTCAGTATTTAACATGAAAGTATAACAATAAAAAATGTTACATGCGCGAAAATTATGCGCGTACGGTTCGCTGTAGAATTCACGTTATTCCTATATAAAAGCAGTAAAATTTTCTTAAAAATTAAGACATTCAGTATAACAAAATAAATAGTGCCTGTTTGGGAGGATAACAGTTGAAATTGACACCCCTCGAAAACCCTCCCAAACAGGCACTATTGTTATGTTCTAGAAGTAAGAAAAACAGTTACTTACAAACTACTGTAACATCATTAAAGCATATTCTTTTGAGTATGTCTAAGCAGAACTGGTTAAAATCAATACAATACCAAAACCATTGTATTCCATAACCATATATTGAGAAGTGGAACTGCTCTTCCATCGTTTTAACATACTAACTGATGAATACGGTACACCAAAAATTAAAGAAGGGTGCAAATATATAGATGATACAGAGTGTTGTTTCATGCGCATAATACGGCTCCGACCATTCAATGCTGGATCGTGTCATCCCCCCCCCCCCCCCCCCCCCTCCGAAATGCCCGCTACCCAAAGCATTTTAAATATTGGCGGCATTTTTTAAACGGTATTGGTCATCACAGAAAAGAAGTCCATTTCCTTTATGAACGAGATTTTGCTGCAATATGTTGCATTAACATCCATCCCCGCCAAACGAATTATTGAGTAACGGTTGTGAACCAAACGTGACAAAATATGCACTCCTACCGAGGCAATGAAGTTGTTTTTTCGGGGATGGATGGGTGGGGGGCAGTAAACATTAGATGACTTTATACGAATCTGGTCTGCAATTGTCAATTGTGTCATTTTGTCCTTTTATTACAAATACGAATAGAAAATGCTGGTGTGGTATTTGTCTTGGGCTGTCTCTTTGCAAAGAGCACGTGGTCCCATTAAGCATGTACCACAATGAACAAATCATATCAGAAAATGTACGTGTATTCAACAAGAATACTTCATTTACGTTTGCAGATTTTAAAAATTTAACATCTCTTTGTTGTTTATCGCATTGAAAGTGGTTCTTTCTAAATCGATATAACCACTCGATAATTCATGTTATAGGCTGAATTTATTAAGCGGATTTCTTTAACGACCTTAGAAAGAGCTCATTTAAAAGGAATAAGTATGTAAAGAAAAACTTCATTGCAAAATATTTTGGGAAACTATAGAACACGTAACACCCAGAATTTCTGTCCGGTCTTAACGCGACAGAACGTGAGTCGTGGGTTTGAAATATGGAAATATTTGGCCCCGTACATTTGTTTTCAGACCCCCCCCCCCCCTCTACCCCCCCCCCCCCCCCTCTCCCCCGGTTGGCTTCAAATATTTGCACTGTAACGTTTACTTAATGCTTTGGGTGGCGCTGAGGGTGTTGGGATGGGTGGTTATCTAATATCTTTATTATTATTATTATTAATTTATGATGACTACCCCTCTAAGAGTTAACAAAGTCGAATCCTATAGCAACATGTTGCAACGATTCTGAGTAGGTTTATATTTGGTGGGAGTCAGACGTTATTGAAATAACCGGTAATTATCTTAATGCATTACCTACTGAATACCACTTGTTCGGTAGACATTATGTGTTCAGCAGACACTGTAAGTCGTCCTGTCATCAAGACTTGGGTCTTATAAACGATCACAATCTTTCAATTCATGGCGTGGATTTAAATGATCAATTATCTACCATTCTGTACAAGTTTTATATACTAGTTTGATGTAGAAGATTCAGGATTTGATATCAAGTGTACATTTGTAGTCCAACAATTACGAAGCCTTAGCAACACATCCTAAATTCTCAATGTTTTAAGCTTTATTAAATTATTGCTTGATATTTATAGACACCCATCGACGAATAATCATACATCAGTTTTTCATTCAAATATATATATAAAAAAACATTTGTTTCCAACATACTTTCATGTACTTACCTAAATCTGGAATCAGGTCGATTTGGCCTATACGTATTTTTCCGAAAGTCCATAGACATGTTTGCGCTTTTTAATAACGATCGTAAAGGACACCCCAAAAATCCACTTTTACATGTCCGGTAACGCAACAAGGGGTGGGTGTTTCACCTGGACACAGGAAATCCCTGCCAACGGATTTAGTCAGTGCAGATCAAGTCGGTTTATGGAATATATAGCACACGCGATTTGTTTGCGATAAGTATATATCACACTGGATATATATAAAACATATTATGCGTTTAAGGGGATTTAACAACGCAAGGCCATGGATTACTGATTCCTGTGAATCGCAATCAATGCCAAGATATACATCCTCTTATACCAATCAACGACTTCTTTCACAGTATTCAGTCCCCGGTTGGCGAGCTGTGTTCCCAAGCCTCTCCCTCTCCTTCACCCAGACAGCGGCTGTGTCACGGGTGTCAGGCCCCAGTAACGGTCGTGATCAAATGTGGAAGTGATCTAGACAATGCATTTTAAATGCACCCAAAGAAATTGAAAACGTGAAGAAATAGGTAAAGCAAACAGGGCTGTATTGATTTTGCTTAAAACTCTTTGGTTGTAATTGCCTGCAGTTTAATGAGAAAATGCGACGAGGACACTCCGAGAGGGTATAGGTTATTTATCATGCAGAGCATATATTTTATTCACTAATCTAGATAAACTCGTGCAAGAGACACGTCTACATTAACAATTGTATAATGTATACTAAAGAAATGCCAGGATTCCAAAGGGAAGACACTTTGTCAACAAACACGGGATAGAACTCTCAACACCGGGCAAACCAGGGTTTGGGGCCATATAACTTAGACAAGCTCGAAAGGTGAGAGATCAAATGTGAGTTCATCTAAGCCCCCCCTCCCACCACTACAACCCCCGGGCCGGGCCTGGACTGCGTTTAAAAAAAACCCATTTCTAAATTGTTCGGCAACTACAAAGTTTCAAATACCAGTCAAATATTACGGAGACTATTGAAATAGTTTGGAATAAATGGATTTTAAAAAACTTGCAAGTAAAGTACGACAAGACCAGAATCTTCTCCGGATGGGTCTAAAGGATAGGTTTGTTTGACTGGAGCGGGGGGAATTCAAGGGCTATTTTCAGTAATTTTACATCATATAAATTTTGTCCTCTAAATCCGCGTATGAGATTGTCTTAAGTTATTTAGTGAAACCCAGCCCTGCATTTCAGTGAATTCCATCGATAAATTATTGTTACAAACGAAATCAGAATGGAAAGTAGGTTAATTGTTACAATTAATTTTCATTGTAGTATTATTTTTAGACAACCTAATATTTGTTGTCCAAAAACGACATTCATACAAACATAAAAAAAATTTAAAAAAACAAAACAAACAAGAACAATAACTTTTATTGTTTATTTTTTTTCCAAGTCAGGATAATTATGACATATTTCTCCTCAGCCACTGTCGCAGGGGTCTGAGACTTGTAAATCATTTGGACTAGACAAATCTACTATTTCTATAAATAGAACAAAAAAGCACTAAACATCCATGATCCACAGACTGACAAACAAATAAGATTACATACAATAAATAAATCAGGATTATTATCACAATCAGCGACTCAATGATCATCCAAATATAACTACAACTGCTCAGAAGTCAAAAATCAAAAGAGCACTTATTGAACATATTATAATAATACTGTATTTGACGCAGCACAATTCACAAATTTTGTTTCTCCTCCTAAAAATGCCAGACTTTATTTCATTAATGACAAATCTTTTTTCTCCATTTCTATTAGTATATTTCAAACATCGGAAAATGTGAGTACTCAAAAATTCAATTAATAAATAAATTACTCTGATAATGGAAATGTAGTTTACTATGAAAAAAAAACAACAAACATTTTCACCTGAAACAAGTTTTAAAAAAAATATTAAACCAAACAAAACAGACGATAATATTTGAACATATTATTTTTTTTTTCTCCACAAAAACTGTTGTGTAATAAAATATATAGCAACAGAAATAACAACTGATAAACAACATGTCTAAACTCTGTTATATCCACAGGATATATATAAACGCTAAAATTAATATATAAAGAAAAAAATCTGACTCCACAGAATGTTTGATTGAATGTACAATAAGGATGAAAAAAGGAACTGTGCATTGAAGCAGATTTGGACATACTAGGGGGTGAATCTAACACCCCTAAAGTTTGAGGTAGCACTTTCTTACTACTCACTACCTCGCCTATTTTTACAAAATAGAAAACAATACAAAATTCTTGTTGGCAGACATTCAAAAAAGCTCATGTACACCATTTTATAGTGAAGAGAACAAAAAAGATATTTCCATTACAAACTGCCTTTTGTTAAACAAGGGTATAGCTTATTGCACAGTTAGTTTTAAACTATTGCTGTTTGTTTTTTTCTGTTTACTTGCATAATTCTGCACTGTTGACACGAAACATACACATACCCATGAAGTGACTACATATTGTCTCTTTTTTGAGGTTCACAACAATACACACAATGAGATTGGAGCAATAGGACATTGAGACAAAATTCATGAGACATAATGTCTGAAAACACCAATGTTCATCATGCCAGGTAGGCAGAGATTTGCTCCCAGTTGGATGCCTCTATAGAAGGCATTCTGGAACCCATTCATTCATCGTCTCCTAAATAGAAAAAATATAGAGAAGTTCTCCATAGCACCATACTGGAAAGATATAAAAGCTTTGTACAGGGGGTCAAGATCTGAAATGTTACCATACAATGTGCATACTTGATAAACAATACAGATCAAGAATGGCTTATCCTTCATAGCCTGTAATGTATTAAACTTATGAAAGTGAAATACAATTTAATCATTGGCAAATACATAAATCAATCTCCCCAAACAAACATGCAGACAGAACAAATTATTCATCCTCAAAACAGGAATGGGAAAAAATAAAGCCAGACAAAGATCATAGTATGAATTTACCACAAGATGGACTGGTGGAAAAAAATGCCACAATTATTATAATAACACTTTAACTTTTTGTAGTTCCAAAGTGCAACCTAAACCACAATGAAGAAGGGGGGAAAAGGACAGGACAAAAAAATTAGATTTTTTGGAATTTTTTTTAGAGACATGATATGCATATTTTTGACAAGCGTTCCTAATTCTTTGCATTAAGTTCCATAACATAAAAAATATAAATGCAAATGACCATAAGACATTGACACAAGTCTTAGTAAATCATAACATTCGGATGATTTTTGTAACAAAAATTATGAAAATGTATGTTTCTTCCATAATTTTTTTAAGGGGGATAGGGTGTTTAAACAAAGTAAATATATAATGTACCAACGGAGCCCAAATCACTTACAAAACTGATCATATTTGAATTGTGGAAATCCAAATCTGAACTGTCTCATGTGAATCACATAGTTCTTGAGGTACAAAACATTGGTCCCATACAAACACCCATCCAGCGACTCTCACAGACATAACAAACATACAGGAATTGACTACCAAAATCATAAACCAAATCTTTCTTTGATTAAGTACATGAGTTTTTTCTTGCCTTTGTACACTAGTTTCATGTTTTCTATTAACTGTGCAAACTGAATGTGTCCATCATGAGCAAGGAGAAACGTCTCTCTGGCTTTGCTAAGAAAGTCAATAAAGTCGCCATAGTGACGGGGGCTAATGTGAGTTAATTTTGAATGGGTGGTGGCAATGTAGGCATGAATTGTGGCATCCATCAATTTCCTGAGTGGATCCTTGTCATAAGACAAGTGTTTTATTGCACGGCGTTTTCCGTCAGTGCTTCCTAAGCCGGGCGCTGTCAGAGTGCACCGCCTCAGTACGTCTGATAACACAGTGGCACAATGAACATTGTCTGTTAACAACGGAATCATGTTGGAAAGTTCGTTCTTTCCCAAGTTATGGCTGAGCGCACACGCCCAATGAATGTCATTGATGGCCGGGTGAGTATCATGATTGTAGGACAGTTTGAGATTTTTCATAGCCAAAAGAGCCAACTTGTATGCTCGAATGGGATAGCCCCTATGTTCCATGTATCGTGCAATGTTAAACAACTGGCTGGAATTCATTATGTGAGCAGCGGCATCAATGACTATTTGATAGGCAGTTTCGAAGGCAACAGGGTCTTTTTCACACAATGTCAGAGCACAGAGAGCACAGTTTTGAGGATCTTTGGTGGCACACTGAAGTGCCAGTTTTCTGGCATGATTAGCTAGCTCTTCCTGCTGACGGAAGTTGACACTGAGCTGCATCATGGTGCTATGAGACATGATATTTGTGGCCACCATACTGGTCGCCTCAATCGGCTGGAAGAGCTGGAACCAGTTCTGCATGATGGAAACGAGGGCCTGGATCCCAACCTCCATGGCACACGTCACTAGCCATCGCACCATCTCCCTCCTCCTCCAGTTCATCGTCATCAGGGTCATACGCATCACCTATAAACAAAAATCTTATTCTTTATTTCGGATTCTTTTTCAACGCTGCTGTAGTTATCAAAAACATTTTCTTTTCTTCCTAAGCTTTCCGTCTAAAATCAATATATGATCTTAATCTAGAATCTGTTATTTTAGATACTTATATGTATTTTCTGGATTCTTTAGCTAACTTTAAAGCTAGCTTTATTGCCAAGATGTTCTAACCTGAAGTCCAAGTTCAAATGCAGCATTCAAGGCAGGCATATGTTTAGGAGAATCTGGGGGAGTAGCTATTTTGAACACATCTTGAGCCAGTTTAAACAACTGGGACGAGCTATGTATATGCTTCTGGGCAACATCTAGAACAGCTTTTAATCTACCAATGTCTTCTGTAATGCAAAATAAATATTCTTTGTCACACATTCATTGAAAATTATCTCAAACGCAAGTTCGAACAACTGAAGGTCTTGGAGCTGATCAAATTTTGCACTCTCAAAAATTATTCACTACAAAAAAGTACAACACTACAGAAAATTCATGAGCAAACCCACATACCCCATGCTCCCCCATTACTTGACAATGCTACGCATAATGAATGGCAAGATGTGCATTAAATACACAAAATAATTGGAAGGGCAAAAAATCACCAGCTCAATACTTCCTGCAATATGTACATCATTCTACTCCTTTGTCTTTAGCAACAATAACAATTTGAAATTAAGAAGGGCCAAAATTCCAAAAAAAATAATGGAATTGGAATTTCCTGGTAATTTGCACATCTACATATCTTAAAACAAAGTTTCACGAAATTCTGTGCAGCACTATAAGAGGAGTTGTAGTTACAAACTGTTAATTACATGTACTACAAGTATATTGAACATTTGGCAAAAATTCTAACTTCAAAAGGGCCTAAATTCCCAGAAATATAACAAAATCAAAATTTCCTGGTACTATGCACATCTACACATTGTGTCTTAAATACCTACAAAGTTGGTATTTAACAAAAACAGAATTCCATCCAGTGGTTTAAGAGGAGTTGTGCTTACAAAAAAACCAGGACTGACTGACTGTCAGACGGGTCAAAAACATTATACCCCTCTAAACTTCATTACCTTGGGTAAACTAAAAAATACTCTCTAGAAAAATAATATAAAAAGCAGATGATATATCCTATTGGATATCAAAATGCATTCTGACTTGTTTGCAACTAACCTTTGGCTGCAGCTAATAGGGTGCAAGCTAATTCACACTGCTGTCCCTCAATGTGACCAAGAATGAACCAGCGAGGAAAGCGACTCAACAAGGCTGACCCGATGTTATTAGTTCCGTCGTCTATATCCTCTGTGTCCTCCAGGACGGGAAGTCTAGACAACAGAAGAACACAGCTGTTCATTAACCAAGTTATCAAGGTATTGACAATACAATGTATATATCATTTTGTTTGTGGTGGATAATTCTGTAACAAAACAAAAACTTATATCTGGTTATGAATTACTTTGTTAATAGCAAATAGATCAAGACTTACACACATTGGAGAAAAAATTAATGACCTGAAAATTACCCTAAAATTATATCTTCAAAACAATTTGCAAACCTGACATAAAACAAGTTTCAATAATTAGGTGCAAAACATAACTGTTTTTGTATGAATTAAGATGAATTGTATAAATTGTCGGACGAACCTCATGGCACGTAGTCCCACGCAATAGGCCAGGTTCTGGTCGTACGTCAGTAAGCTGTTGAACATGAACTTAGCGAATGTGTGCATAGGGTAGCTCTCAGCATGGATACCATCACCAAGACCAGAGCTGCTGCCACCTGGAGAACACGGATAACAATTACAATATGCAGGGAAGAGCAATTAGCTACTCTTTCAGGAGCCAACATTATAATACAGTATACAGGAAAATTTTCATCCTAATTTTATCTTCGTCCCAGTCTTTACTGGCTGGTAATGTCAAAACAGGGCTAATGAAAAATAATGGGGTAAGTTAAACCACTTTAACACAAATGTGTCCTATTTAAAAAAAGGGCAAAATCTCTTTGGTGAATCAAATAAAAATTTGAAATTTCATGCAAAGCCAAATAAATGCTAATTTGAATGTAAATGTTTCACATCTCATGAAAATTTCCATGAATTCAGGAACATGCTCTAAAAATAAATTAATATATGACAAATCTAGAGGAATTTATCAAAATGCTCTTGTTTTTTCTTTTTCATCATCAAGTTTAATACTACATTACCTTTTAAAAGAAGGTCGGCTTGCCTTCTCAAAACCTCCATTAATGAAGTGTCGAGATCAACAGCCTGTAACCGGGACAACAACTTCTCTTCCTGTTTACACGCCTTTTCCTGAGCATACAGACCTGAAGGCATCTGTCTTTGTTGTCCCAAACCTGAAATAAAAGCAGTTTCCTTGTGAAAAAAATGTGTTCACAAATTAAGAAGACCATTTGTTCAAGGTACACTCAGGGTATAATTTTGAAAATGATAGAATCCTTACTTACAGATACCATTCTGATTTAATTTTTCATCCAAAGTAACATTCATAAAACCATAATCATATGAGAAATATGGCTGGTCAAGAGACAAACAAACTTATACAGTATTTTTGAAAATGTTTACCAAACTGTTGATGAAATAATGAACCATGTAACAACTGCTTATACACACAAACTGAGGATTTTGACATTATATATATTCAATATATAACTTTCCATCTGTGCCTTATTAGGTCAACTCAAGAGATGTCATACTTAACATTTACAGTCTCATAATTTAACTATCATCAATATATATTTAAAGAAGTACAGAGGTGTGTTCAACAGAGTAGGTACTTGCAAGTGCTCACCAAAATTCCCTGTACCTGCCACAAATTTTGGTGAGAGCTTGCAAGCACTCACTCTGCTGAACATGCCTCAGGTAATACCTAAATTGTCTAAGGCTGAACAAAATTCACTGCATTTAGTACTGACATTTATGAAATTGTCAAACCAGCATTTATCCTAGAAAAAATCATGCTTACACCATGATTGAGTTATAAACTAAGTTGATTCTGAAGTAATAAGTACAAAAAAATTGGATATGAATATTATAAACAAGATATCTGTGAGCCAATGCTCACTAGTAATACCCCCGCTCTGATGTGAATACCATAAATTAAGCATAGTCGATATTTAAGAGGAAGTTGACTTTCAATTGGTAAAAAAAAATAGATCCAACCAAATAGCATGCCTAAACAAAGGTGATTGAAAATTTCATACAAATGCGATAAATATTTGCTGAGAAATCTTTGACGAAAATTTGATTGAAAATTTAAGCTAAAAATTAACAAAGTTGTCATTTAACAGAAAGTTGACGCCTAATTGATACAAAATGGATCCCACCACATGGCATGCCTAAACAAAGAGTGTGTTAAAATTTCAATCATCTGTGATGAATACTTGCTGTGAAGAATGCGACAGAAATTTTTGCTTCTGACAGAGACACACAAGGGTAAAACAGTATACGCCTTACTCCTTCGGAGAGGGTGTATAATAATGATTACTATTGAACATTATTATACTTACAAATCAGGGCAACTTCTATGGCCATAGTGAGGTAGGATTCGCTTCGGTCCTTGCTGTTTGGGATGGGAACATGGCGATAACGTGGAGGGATACAGTTGTGGTTGTCTCCCGAGAAAAGTCGCCCACTTAGAGTGTCTGGAAACACAGCATTTCATTATAAGACAGACATATCTACTTATGAGCATTACATAACTTCGTACATTAACATTGTACTTCAAATTGTTCATGCTCTATGACAATTACAAGGTGTGTTCAATCATTTCTCAATTGTTCTGTTTTTCAGTGTTCTTGACTCACTTCAAGTCTTTGACAAACAGAAAACAAGTTCTCAGTTAAGTCATTTCTCAAAACAAGAGGAACAGGTGTTACTCAGCTAATAAGATTTCTGTTACACTTCCAAATTACTATATATACTATATGATTTATAACATGTATTGATGTATCTTTATTATTCAATAAATCTAGAGAAGAGATAACTTCTTCGGTTGATAGTTTTGTCTGTAATCCTTTATTTAGAAGCTTTTATCCAACAGTAAAGAGCATCAAGAAAATTATAAATATTTAGAAATGAATCAATATTTCAACATTATCATAAGCAATATTCACTTGCTTATGATTCAATTTATGATAAGCCATAAAAAAGATACACAAAGACAACTCATATAATTCATTTTTTATAAGCTTAAACATGCAATGATATTATCCCATCATGAACTTGAGAAGAAGAAAATATCAAGTTGTAAGTAAAGAATATCAAGACGGGAGCTGGTGCCTGACCTGCTTGGGATGTGTCCTCAGTGTCTATGGATGCCTCGGTGAGAGTGTCGTACAGGACACCGGTGGGGTCCAGCGCATGCCCCACCCACCCCTCCAGATTGTTCCAGCTCTTATTTGGGCAGCCCTTACTTGTACTTGGCATATCTACAAACATTCAGTGCTACTTAAAGCTCTTTATCTATTTCTGTGAAACAGAAGTAACTAAGAATTACATAGTACGTACTGCAGGCTAAATAGCTTAGTGCTGGGTATTCAATAGCTTAGGCATATAATATAAACAGAAAACATAAATGATATCATAGATGTGTTCTGATTGGATGGGATTCGATAAAAATAACTAAACATAATTCTAGTTGTCCAATTACAGTGTTTAAAATGAACAACAGCCATTAAACGCATCAACAAATCTGTACCTTCATTTTGATATCGGCAACGATCTTTGTTGACCCTTTGCTGATGTTTGAGAGATCTCACAATGGCAACAGCAAGCCGCAAAGACTCTTTCATGTAACCATGTGATCGCAAGGCATCCACACGGGCACATGCAGTTGGGAAATGCTCTGAAATCAAAATGTTCAGTATGATGTTTCTAATTCAGTTAAATTCAGTGTGTAATGTAATAACACTTAGAGGAACATGAGCAAGTGATTTATTTGACTACTTTTGCAAGAACTAACAATTTGTCAATGACAAAAATATAGCATTTGAATTCATACATTAAAACTTCTGATCTTTCTCAGGCCAATTTTATCAATACAATCTGTAGTGCTCACCATGCCACATGGGGCATTCTGGGTAGGAAGGGTCCTTACTCAGGATCAGCTTCAAGTGAGAATCGTGCCATTTTAACTTACTGGCATCCATGGCTCGGTGGAAGATGGTGCGTGGCTTTCTTTGGAAAGAGGCTAAAGGAAAACAACATAAATCATTAAAGCATTTAAACTGAATTGGTGTGGATGAAATAACATTTTTGCTTTATTTATAAATATTTCAAATTACACATAGTTAAGTTCATTAGTCTTCAGACTACATACTCAACCATTCTACCAGTACAAGACAATAGGTTGTACTGTTTCTCTTCTGACTTACAAGCATTGTCATTGCTGTTGAGGGCAAGGTCTGCATTGCCATCTGGGTCCTCAAGAGGACAAACATTGCAGGAGGACCACTGGTCTAAGAGACTTTGCCAATGGACTCGGTCCATGTTTGAGCAGTTGGGATTTAGCACCACACATACCCATAATGCACCTAAAAATAACATTTCATTATAACTTATTAAAGATACAGCAAATTAAACATGTTAACTGAGTTTTATTTTCATTTTCCATATTCTAGATGATACCTAGTTCGTCCCAGAGTTGTCGGCATTTGTCTGACATTGGCTGTCGTTGGGATTTCCAGACAACAAGTCGAGGGTCTGCGAGGAACTGCTCTGTAATCAAAGTCAACATTCTAGCACCATTGGAATCACGTGCACGCAACATTTCACGGACCTAAAACAAACCAAATAAAATATTCACATTTCCAAGATAATGTCTCCAAGCCTCTATAATGAGATGAGAAAATAACATTGTTTTTTACCCTAGTAAATTACCGGATATCAATATAACAAATAAATTATTGTTTCAATATTAATCAAATAGAAAAGAACACCAAATTCTTGGTTCATTAAATATTTTGCTTTTTGAATTTTGATTTTTTGCTTAATGAATGAAGATCCTAGAACTAACCTTGGCAAACATAAAAGTGAGCTGGTTGGCCATGTTAAGGTAGCCCCCCTGCGACAAGTAGCACCGGACAGTTTCCCTGACCTGGTCCTCATCTAGGTGCCAGCTGTTGTCATCATCCACGGAGGCACCGGCTGTAGGGTCAGGAGCACCTGTAATGTAAACAAATAGGTCAGTGGGGGCGGCAGCCAGTCGTGGGGGGGGGGGGGGAGGGGAGGGTGGTCAGAACAATACATGGTAGCTAAATCTCTATAGGTAAGAACTAACTTGAAAGGCTGAAAGGACTATTGGTAATATGGTATAAAGAGAAAATAGTTGACTCAACAACTCATATAAAAGCTTTTATCCATCAAATGTACAAAGTTAATGGTATTTTATCATAATTTTTTAATGAGAATTTAAGTTTTGAATGGACATGTTAAAAAAAGAAAAAAAACCAAAACAACGTTAAACAGTGACTGTGATGGCTTATATTATATATCATAACACAGAACTTTAATTAGAGGCTAGTATGCCCAAAAACCTTTACATTCACATTATTTTAAATGACTAATGGTGCCTAAGGACACATTTTATGATGATAAAACTTTAATCAACATGTATGTTTGGTGTAATTCGAAGAATTTAGTAAAATGGCGTTTTAGACCTGTAATAACAAATCAACTTTATAAATTCTTTTTGACGTACTTGTCTAACATTTCTATCCCTGAACGTTAGTATGTAATGTAATGTCACTAAATTCATAAAGTTCATTGAAAAGGAGGAGCAATAGTTTACCTGTTAACCTATTTGTTTCATGCTATCACCTATCAGTACAGAATTTATCATGACTTTCCTTACTTGGATCAGAACAGAAACCTCAAAACTTCACCCAAATCTGTACAAATGTGGCCATTAAGTATTCACTATAAACTTTCATTTCCATTCTTCAATGAATAATTTTCATTTCAGGCATCTTAGATTTTTAAGCTCTTAGGTCAATTCATAAGGATAATTTATTATACCTTCAAGACATTAAGGATTTTTTTTTCCAGTGTTTAAATTGCTGAACATGATTTACAAATGGCTGTGCAAATTTTGCTCCTAAGTAGAGAGGGAAGTTATGATTTCCTTAAGGCAGTCAATTAGCTTGAAAAAATCATTGTTGGAAAAGCACTTTTCATGACAAAACTGCATTTTTCTTCAACATGGATCCGTCAGGAAAAATTCAATACCTTATAAAGACAATATTTGCCATATGACATACGGGCCTATCATTTTTGTCACTCCAGAGATAAAAGAGGTAAACAGGCTTGATTTACAAGACCTCAGATTTCCTTGTTCAAACAAAGAATTCCAAAATTCTAATCATAACTTTTGATTTGGAGAATTCTGAATTCCATAAAACCCACATTTTAACACATTCAAACAAAGGTTTACTGAGGACAGAGTATTGATAAGACATCATTGATTTTCTTCCTTGCATAAATTAATATTGATTGAGGCCCCCTTAACAAGTAACTTAATATCACAAAGAACAAGAACCGACTGTACCATAAAAAGGAAAGGAGCCATCACGATATGTTATAATAAATTCTCCCCCTGGGCGACAATGGCTTTGGATGTATATATATCCCTTGGCTGAATTATTCATTGGTCTCTTTGGACTCATGAAATTTTATTAGCTTTGTTTAAAGTTAAAAAAGCCTCAGAAGATCATTATGCCTCCATTGAATCCTTTATTAATGCTAGGAAATAATGAACACATTCAGCACAACACAACTACCGAAATGATCTATATAAAATAGGTGCTGAAGGGCAACCACACCGCATAACTCTCCCAGCCTCCACAATGGTCTCATATGTTTAATTCAAATTGCAGACACCAGGCCTTTCTAATCGAATTAATTTATAGCTTTTCATAAAAATCCCATGTTCATCATTGAGATACATGTACTGTATTTGTCTTTCTCCCCCTGACAAGGAACAGTTTTAATGCTCTGCTTTCAGTGTGAAAAAAATCTATAACAGAAATTGTTCTTGTTTTCATCTTTTACGACCCATTGTTTATAGGACAGTTTTAATACAAAACAGCTTGTTTATTGCAAATTATTTTGTCTCTGAAAAATAATCTCCATGATATGTATAGGTTTTTCAAAGAGAAACATCAGCTTTGAATCTCTATCTTGCGTAAATTTTTTTAGGACGAATGTGTCAGCTTTAGACCAGATATTGAGCATGGGTTGTCATCAATACAGGAAACACAAAGACATCTTTGATTAGCTTCAGGGAGCTGAAGAAACAACACCTATTTAAATCATAACAATTTCTTCGATGTCAAACAATGAACACATTAGTGATTTCAGATTACTTCCTTTTAAATTTTTCAGTATAATTATGCACCATTAATCATGAAGAAGAAAAATGGAGACTTCTAATGAATTGCAATGACTAAGTGTTGCTACAATGTCTGATCAACTTGATACTGGTCGCTATTATCATGCAGTTATCTACCCTTGAATAAGCACCAGTTGGACATTAATTGCTTGCCATAGAGCAAACCATCTCAGGTCCCCGTCTCTTATTCATCCAAAGAGTATTAGTCAACAACTTGATTTTGTATAATTAAGATTTTCAAGGTGTTTCCTAGCTATAAAGATGTTGGTTAATAAACATGCGACAGATCAGTTATTTGGGAGGATCCCTTGGCCCCTAAGGTGTACCCTGGTCAGATGGATCCTACAGTTCTAAATAGCAATTTGTCATTGACTAGAAAAAAGATCTCTTTAGATAAAGACTCAAGATAACACCCCCCTACATCCTCTGTTGAAGTCATCTCACTGCCTGTTAGTAAGTCGCATTTTGTCAAGAGATGTTGAACAAATCACACTCATCAAGTGGCTTTGTTTGTATCCTTGTTCCATCATTGAATTAATCAAATCCCCGATTCTAATCTTTTCCTGTACGTAATTATCCACCAAATGTTTAACAGAATAAGTAGTGTGATAATTTGGACAATCTAAATACTGCCAAAATGGTTTTGTACCATCCCCAAACCAATTTACTGTTTCAAGTGTATGTACATGTACTTGTTACAAGCAAAGCACCATTTTCCTATCACTGTTTGTTGTTCCTCAATTGTTGAGCAATTTGGAGGCTTGTGTGAGAAATGCCTGTTCAAGAGTTTCACTTTCTATGAATTTATAATTGGTTTGAAAATGAGACAGTGTCATTTGAAAAACTATTTTACAGGGAAAAAAAGGATCAAAACTTCAAGCAATTAAAGTTCAGTATTTTTCATAATGCCGCTACTTTTCTTCCACAAATGAGCTAAGGGTACATATAGAATGTGTAAGAATTAAAAAAAAAAAAAACCCCAAAAAACCTGGAACATTTTTCTTCTGTCAATACATACATGAGAGTTTATTTTGTTAATAATGAATTTTCAGTAAAAAACACTTTCTGAGAACTTACCACATAATAGATTGATTTCTGATTTTGCACACAGAATCTCGTCTGCAATCTTTTGAGCAGTTGGAAGGACGTCAGTGTGGTGTTCAGCGATGAGATACTGAGCAAACTTCTGAAGTTGTTCTCGACTCATCTGTAAAAGGGTTTCTGTAAAGAAAAAGAGAAAAAAACATTATTTTACACCATTTCCTACAGTGTACAGGTTGTACTTCATACAACTATGAACATGATTTATTCCTTTGTGTTATTATTTTAAAATCAAATATAAAGGGGGAATGTGTTCTAGAATTACTTCCTAAGATTTTATTACAATATATTGTAATATTTGCTGTGTTCAAGACTTTATCAATGTGGTAATTACCCAAAACATTTGTACCTAAGACAGGTTTCTCTATGTGATATTTACTGGAGACAGATGACAATGTTATATTTGCTGGTGACAGCTATGTTAATGTGATATTTAATCAAGACTGATATCAATCTTAATTTTTGTGATATTCACTGGAGACAGATGTCCATGTGATATTTACTCAAATATCAATGTGATATCTACTGGTTACAGATGTCCATGTGATGATATTTACTTAGATGTCAATGTGATATTTACCAGAGGCAGATATCATTGTTATCTAATACAGACAAATATCAATATTGAATTATCAGACATATATTAATGTTGATATTTACCAGAAAGACAGACATCAATGCTGATAATTACCTGATACAGATATCAATGCTGATATTACCTGAGATAGGGACCCTGAGCTCCACACTGTCTGCCTTCCTGATTCGGTATAGAGACAGGGCAACCACATGCTGGCACCAAAAGATATCTTTGTTTCCACACCCACATTTGACAGAGGTAATCTTACACCTATGAAACAAAACACAATCATCAGTTGAGCAATGTTTTCAACTGAATTTTTATTGAATAAAAAAAAACCATTTAATTGGGTTGATTTCCAGGATTTTAAAGTACCGGGTATCCTACTGTTAGAGATGACCCTACAAACTCTCGTCTCTTGTTGATGACATATTTGCACTGCCACATGTTACAGTGCTATTATGCAATATGAGTAAGACTGAAACGCTTCGGTGCAAACATTTGTACTATGAAGAGAGGTCTCCTGAATACAAATTCATTTCACAAAGGAACATTATACACATCTATCGATAACCATGCACTAAAGATCTCATTATTTCAAATTCGACGCCATCAATCATGAGCTGTAAAACTTTGTGTTGGCTGTAGATCTACAATAAACAGTGTTTGAAAATTTTGTCTGATTGTTCTTCACAGAAGTTTGGGGATCAATGAGTTGTTCAGTTTGATGTACGATTCTATGTTCAATATATTGAATTTTGTTTTTGTCAACAGAATGATCTCCTTATTTGTTAAGCAACAACTGCAAATCAATTTCCTACCAATGTATTCATCTGAATCCTGTTAGAAGACAGAGCATATAAAAGGGACAAAATTCCAGTTCTGTCGCTTTTGTTCTCCTTTATCTTTTCCAGGCATGTGCATTTTATTCTATATGAAATAGAAAACTACATCGTAGAAATGGAATAAAGATACTCTTGATTACTGCCTTTAAGGCCCCCTCCAAAAATTGATCCCTCCATTATAGATTCTCCATTCAGGGAGCGAAATGTTTCAAAATCCAGGGAATCTATTTTATTTTGATTTTGTCATGTTGTAATCCTGATCCAATTACATCGCTCACTGAATTCTGCCTTTTATTCTGCCAAACTATGGTTTCTGATCAGGGGCAGGCGAAATCAATACAGACAAAACAAGAGATTTATATAATCTCCTGTCAAAGGCACATTGTGCAAACTTTTGTTCGGAAACAATGGGGGTAAGATAATGTGCTATGACAAGTGTCTGATCTGGATTGATCACACAGACCATTGCAGTCAAGTCATTCATTTAAGGAACTTCTGCTGGGCACTAACAGCCTAATCCTGTGGTTCTCACAATATTCAGACTCTGTGTGTACAAGGCGAGCAAATGGCTGGGTTTATGAACACACACAGATCAAAGTTTCTTATGAACTATTTAAAGCTGGACCTAAAGGCTTACTTAGTAGCATCTGTTTTCTGAAAAAATCATTATTTTACCAACATTTTCTTACACATTACTTTTCATTCTTTTTTTAAGCCCTTTAAGTGAATAAAACCATGCAATTTTTTGAAGGATTCTTTTTTAAACTACTGTTTTTTTTTATTTTCATTTTTTTTTTTCTTTGTTCATATGGAAATCAAACCTCAACTTGTACCTATTGTGGTTATGGAAACCATTATAGTACCATTAGCAATGTGCTTGATTTTGTAGCAGAGAAGAAGCTTAAATAAATTACGGGATCTCAGATGTTTCAGCTTGGAAAGATATCAGGACTTGGACTTGGTACAAACAACTTCACAGTATTGTGTCTCTCTGGTACCTACTCAGTAGTTCTAAGTATACAGTATTTGAAATCCTGCACAGCCTCTTAATGACCATATCCTGCCATATTGTGTAACACTAGGATATTGTAACCAGACTCTCTCCAGGTTTATACTTAAAACTATACTTAAACTGTATTAGGAAATTTTCTCTTGATTGTAACCCAAAACTTCCTATACAATTTGGTGAGAATCACCAATTCTCCATAGCTTTCATCAGCCAAGCACCTCTACTGTTTGTGAACCAATTTCTGTTGCCCTGTGCACTGTGCACCATGTGAATTTTCGAGCGATTAGACCTGCATGCCTGAATCTATTCAGAATTACCCTGATCTCATTTACCTCATCAAGTAGCATTAAATCAGTGTTTTAAATTCTATAGCTATTTGTTCAAACTTTTAGCCCTATAATAAAGGCTCAAAGCTTAGATGGCATAGGCTAGAAATAATAGTACCAACTGGCACCAGAATGTAAAGTCAGGCCTGATTAAGTTTTAAACAAACTCCTAATGTAAAGATCACATTCAAAAGTTTCTTAGAGACTTGCAAATAATTTCACTTTCAATATATTTAAATCAGATTTGCTTTTTATAATCTGAGTCACAGTTTTACCCAATTTTAAGGGGATTTATTCGAATTCCATGCAAATAATCAAACGGTTACAGATGACTGGAATTCAAAGAACGTCGATTGAAATTCAAACTGAAAGTTGAACAATTAAAATGGTCAGCTTAGTGAATGCCGAGTGCCTTTACACTCCTTCAAATGGGTGGACAAACCCCCGAGGAAATTCCAACCATAAACTATAGAGCTCAGTTATCAAAAGCGTTTATACCTGCACAATGCCTTTAGAAACACACACCAACTAAGCTTCTTCACACACAGGTATTGTTCAAATTAAATTCTGCTTTTTCTGAATGTCCACAAGTCTTAATACCCTACGGGGTCGTGGTCAACTTTTGTACTGGTCACTCCCCACAAATAATTTCCTTGCTCAGAATAAATTGAGAGGGAATAGTTTTTAAATGACCCACTCATTCAACTTTTTGTAAACCCTCTCTTTTCCAACTATATATTTCTTTCCAGAAAATATTTATTTCTCTTTGTTATTAATCTTCTTCACCAGTATTTTAGTACAGAACATTTTTTTATCACATGTTCCTTTTTCGATTGTTTTTTATCTTCCTTACCAATTTTATTTTTTTCCCTTTTAATTTCTGAACACTTTTTCTAAATATATGAAGGAATGGATACCCCAATTCACACATCACAAGCAATGTACCATTAGAGTTTTCATAAAAACTGTTTGACCCTATTTTTTTTTTTTTTTACAACGAATCTCCAGCTTTTGCTCTTTCTGTACCCTATACAGGATAGCCTGTGATTACCTGTCAAAGCTGATGGAGACCTGATATGGGACATCAGGATCTGTGGAATACAAAGGGTTGGATGGCTCTTTCACAGTCCCACTCAAGTGAAAACCTGCAACACAAAGAATATAAATGAAAAAAAAATAAATCAAAACAAATGAAGGTAAATAAAGAATTGCGGACGAAAATACAGAATTCACATATATCCCTTGTTGGAACAATTTGTAATTTTCTTACACCCCCCCCCCCACAATGTTATTATCTTATTGTTAGCAAAGGTAGGTGGATTGGGGTTTAGGGGTTGAATTTTGGGTCTTCCTTTTCTGGCCTTATCAGAATTTAACCATTGCATCAAATAAAAAAAAGATGAGGAAATCATTGACCAATATCATTGCTTTTGAACAAGGTGGCCAGGATTTACCAATTATATCATAAAAATCCAATCAAATTCATAACAACTACCATGAGGAGAGGGGATCGCTGTGGATCAGATATAAACACCAAGATCTCTATTGATATTCTTGCCTCAGGTAGTGATCAAATATTACATCAAGTATGCATCCATTGTATTGTACTAATCCATTATCTCATTATTTGCATACATTACAGGCCAAAAATGACATGTGTGAACCGACATGGAAAATGACCCTAGTAATGATTGAACATATGCAGAGTGGGAAAGGAATTTACAACAAAGATGAGTATAATCTCAAACACATCCTGCTAGAACTTTGTACCCACACCAGAGTCATAGGAAAGGGAAGCCCAACCTGGAAAATGCTGGGACTTTTAATGAATGAGGACACCAAATCGCTAAATAGGACCTTCATGTTGACACACAAAATGCCTGTATATTCCAGTCAGTTCTGGGTCATTCTATCATAACAGGTCTGTGTGACACAAAACTGTCCCCAATCTTGTAAACTGTTGTCTTATTCTCATGTCTTGAGTCTGGTTAAATCTAGATGAATTTCGTGATCAAATAGTTAGTACTAATTGCATCTATTTCAAAAACAACACGTGGGATTGGTGTGTTACCTCCTGCTTCATCATGTTGGTCACATTTGCAGGCAGTGTCTGAGAGTGTGTGTGCCCCAATGTTCATAATCCTTCTCATTACTTGCAATTTATTCAAAGACCTAT